>NC_067407.1:29934375-30144375 GCF_009764475.1 Pristis pectinata | reverse complement strand
GGCCTGAGGATTGCAGGGGAAAGAAATTGTGGGGGGGGGGGGGGGCACTCAAGGGAGAGAGAAAGGATTGGGGCCAATTGATGGGTAGAAGGAGAGGGATCAGGGAAAGTGTCAGTTGTCAGGGACTGGATTAGTAATCAGGGCCGGTCGCGGTATAAAAACTCAAAAAGGGGTTTGTGCAGGAGGTTCCAAATGCAGGACTTCTCAGCCGTGGATCTGTCCAAGCAAGTCCCACACCCACCAGCACTCCTCAACCCTGAGCTTGACTATCCACCGTTCCATTTGTGACCCAAACTCTCCCGCACAGCTGTCGATCATGCATTCTTCTTTATTGCTGTTTATTAGGTAAGTAGCAAGATTACAACTTCTAAGCAAACAACTAACAGTAGAAGCTGAAACGACAAACTGTCAAAAGGTACTCCACATGGTACACATGATTTTTAAAGGGTATATGTATACCCAATATATATTACACTGGTTTCCCCTAAAAAGCACCAGACCTATATCAAGTGTAACAATCTCCACATAATTACATCAATTAACTATTTACATAAATATATTTGCAATTGTTGGATATTTATATATAAATACTGAGTCAACTGCTATAAATGTAATCAATCTACAGGATTCCTTAATGTGTGATTTCATCCAATGCAAAGTGTTTTGTTATTGTAACAGCATTGATTCCAATGAATCACTTCCTCCTGTAGATTGTACATTATTTCCTCAATTTTGGCCATCAGGTACCTCCTGACCAATATCCTGCGCAACAATGGCAGCACCAGAAATCTATCCTTGTAACTGAAACCCAACCTCATCCTCCACATCATGTTCTTGACCACCATTCTCCTTGGCACTACATGCATGTACTACCTGATTAATCTGCACTTTCAGCACTTCCCACCTATTGTCACCATGCAGTGGATCCCAGTACTTCCACAATCTCTCTTCAGCTCTAATTTACCAATCCTCCATGCCCTGGTTGTGAGCATTCTCATGGTGCCCTTCCACCCCCCCCCCCCCCAACTGAAACTCTCTTTCCTGATCTTGTGACTGGTTTTACCCTTTTTGTCTCTTTTCCTCTACTGTCCTTTCAGGTTAGGCTACACCAAGACCAGCTAGTAACTGGCGACCCATCAGTTTGTCAGTCAGGGAATATCCTGTGGTGAAGTGAGGGTTAGTCATCTACATAGCCAGAAACAATGAGAGTCAATGGCTTGTGGACTGCTTGCATCTATATCCAGTAAGTGGCATTTCATTGCCTTTTCACTACGTGGACACATGAATTGCACTGGGGCAAAAGAACATGATAACCTCTGTCTGAACTGTGGACCATTTTCAGAAACCACTGCCAGGCAGCACAGCGCCACAGGTAGTAGAGCTGCTGTCTCACAACTCCGGTGATCTGGGTTCAGTCCTGACCTCTGGTGCTGTCTGTGTTGAATTTGCATATTATTTCTGTGACTGCATGGTTACCTCCCGGTTCTCTGATTTCCTCCCATAGCACGGTAGAGTAGCAGTTAGCGTAACGCTATTACAGCACCAGCGACCTGGGTTCAATTCCCACCGCTGTCTGTAAGGAGTTTGTACGTTCTCCCTGTGTGTCTGCGTGGGTTTCCTCCGGGTGCTCCAGTTTCCTCCCACATTCCAAAAGACATACAGGTTAGGAGTCGTGGGCATGCTATGTTGGCACTGGAAGAGTGGTGACACTTGCGGGCTGCCCCCAGAACTTTCTCAGCAACACAAAAAGATGCATTTCACTGTGTGTTTCGATGTACATGTGACTAATAAATAAATATCTTATCTGTGGGTGAGCGGTAGAATTTGAGGGAAGGGAAAAGGGAATCAGGCAGCCCTGATACTCTGACAGCTCATGCCATTATCTCCAGAGGGATTTAATCTAATCACTCATGAATAACTCCAAACTATTCTACTCAAAAGATATACTCATACATCTGCTGCACAGGAACATCTCTGGCAGTCTCATCAGCAGTGACAGGAAAATCATCTCCAACAACTTGCAGTTGAAAAGATCCCTCTTCCAAATCTGGCATAAAGCAGCTGTGACCATGCATCAGTGGCAGTAGCATTCTGCTTATATGTGCAGAATTCAATGGAGAAATCTGGATGTGAAAACAAAATAACTCAGCATTGGAGTTGTGCAGCAATTATTGCAGGAATAGTTGACTTTGGTCCAAAGTGGTTTATGGTCCATGACCAGGAGTGCAGTCCCTTCCCACTAGACACTTATGAAATCAATGACTTGTGTATAAGTTTTTCTCACTGGGGGTGAGGGCGTGAGTTTTGACGAAGGTTCTTGGACCTGAAACTTTAACTGTTTTCTTTCCACAGATGCTGTCTGACCTAATATTTTCTGTTTTTTATTACTCTATCTAATCCTTCTTTACCAATCCTGCAAATATTATTCTGCATTCTGAGAAATATTACTCTTCAACTGTTTTGGACACTTTGTACTGCGTCACTTTAATTTCACCCAGATCCAGTAAACCAGGAGTAATGCTGATACCTTCAATAATCCAGGTGGATGTATAAGAATCCAATGAATTAAAAGTATTATATTGGTTGCATGTGACATCTTCTGGATGATAATGATGTGTGGTTGTACTCCATTTTCAAAGACTGTCAGTAACACTTCCAACAAGAAAGTGTTACCGTCAGTCTTTGAAAATGGAGTAGAACCACACAACTGGAGTAGAACCATTTGTTTCCATGGTTTAGTTGAAGAAGTTAGAACTGTAGTGATATTATGATAAGATAAGATATCTTTATTAATCACATGTATATCGAAACACACAGTGAAATGCATCTTTTTGCGTAGTATTCTGGGGGCAGCCCACAAGTGTCACCACACTTCCGGTGCTACATAGCATGCCCACAACTTCCTAACCCGTAGGTCTTTGGAACGTGGGAAGAAATCGGAGCACCCGGAGGAAACCCACGCAGACACGGGGAGAACGTACAAACTCCTTACAGACAGCGGCAGGATTTGAACCTGGGTCACTGGCGCTGTAAAGCGTTACGCTAACCGCTACACTACCATGAGCTTTGGCATACATTAAAATTACAAACGGCAGTCAGAAGCTCCTTGTTATTGGTGTCATTTTCTGCCCTGCCATAAGAGAGCTCCATTTCCTGAATCCCAAATCCCGTACAAGCAATCAAAGAGAAATGATGAGTAATCTGGAACGCTTCACCTGTTACTGGTGGAAGAAAATTCAGTAGTATCTTTCAAAAGTGAATGGGAAAGACCAGAAAACTTGGGGAAGGTTAGTTCTACCAATGTAGCATGGGAATGGACTGGCCAAGGGCTATGGTTATGATTCTCCGAGATTTAACATTTAGTTTTAAATTTCTATCAGCAAACAAGGAAATTTAAGCTGGCACTGCAGAAGGTGTGTTATCAGAACAATGTGATGATACCTCCTAGAGTAAACTCATTCCTCTTTATACAGTCCATCAGACTATTGACTGGATGTAATATTTTTAGTGATTATATAGTTTTACATTAAAGAAACATTGGAAATTTTGCAGAAATTTTTTGTCAGTGGCAAGGCAATGGCATTTGCTATTGACCTTGGAAAAAGTTGCTCAAAGCTGTAGTGGAAACTTCCTGACATTAACTGGTCAGGCACCAGATCAAAGGAATCCCTGGGGCCTGGCAGATTTAATGAGATCAAGGTACCTGAGAAACCAATCACCTTGACAGCATATCAGGAAGTAATTTTTAATGATTTTTTTAAACATATGCTAAATAATTACATGGCACATACCAATATGATTAAAGGGAATCTGAAATATCTTAAATAAAACTTACCGAATAAAAAATAAATTCAAATCCCCTGCATTTCACAGTATTCATGTGGGGAAATTAAAATTGCTGTCCGATTTAACATAGGAACACGGTAACATAAGAAAAGGAAGCAGGACAATCAGCCCCTCATTCCTTCTTTCCATTTTGTAATATCATGGTTGATCTTTTACTTCAGCACCACTTTCCTGCATTAACCCCATATCTGTCAATCTGTCAATATGTAAAAATCTATTAATCTCTATCTTGAATTTAATCAGAGACTGAGACTCCACAGTCTTGCTGGGTAGTGAACTCCAAAAGTTCATTATCCTGTGGGTGAAGGAATTATTTTTTTGATCTCTGTCCTGAATGGTTGACCCCTGATTTGAGACCGTAACCCATGGCTCTAGGCGCTCAGCCAAGGAAAACATCACTTCTGCATCTACTCTGTTGGTCCACATAAGAATTTCAAAGAGATCACTTCTCATTCTCCGAAACTCGACAGAGTCTGCGCAATAATAAAAACTGAAAATGCTGGAAGTATTCTCCAGGTCAAGACAGCATTTTTGAAAAGAGAAACAGAGTTAATGTTTCACTTCAAAAACCCTTTGTCAGACTGTCCTGGTGAAGGGTATTTGATCTGAAGTGTTAAATCTATTCCATACATGTGGCCTGACCTAGCATTTTCTGTTTTTATTTTAGATTTCCAGCATCTGCAATTATTTCTAGAGTATAGACCCAGTCTGATTAATCTCCCCTGATACAATGAATCTGCTATTTTTGGAATCCATCTACACTCCCTGTGTTGCAAATTATTCCTTCCTTATGGATAGAGACCAGTCCTGTACTCGGTATCCCACACATGGTGTTGTTGCTGTGGTTAATTTACTAAAGTAGTATTCCAGAGGTCTGGTTTAATAATCCAGGGACCCAAGTTCAAATCCCACTGTGGCAGTTGTGGAATTTAAATACAGCTAATAATCTGGAATTTGAGAAGAAAGGTTCAAGACCAAATTGCTTTCCTTCTCCGCGGATGCTGACTGACCTGCTAAGTAACTCCAGCATTTTCCATATATGACCAAAGTGGTTGACTCTTAATTGCACTCCGAAATGGTCTTGTTATCCATTCAGTTCATCACATTTAGAGATGAGAAATAAGTGTTGGTGTCGCTAGTGATGCCGAGATCCAAAAAATGAATAAATTTTGAAAATGTTGTTGTTTCACCGTGACCCAATATAATCTCCATTTTTCTACTCTAATTGTCTTGCAGAACAATTTGCCTTCCTAATTGCTTGCTGTGCTTATACATAAACTTTGAGTGACAATTAGCCACAATGAACTTTTGGAGTTCTCTGCAAGGACAACCAGATTCCTCTGAATGGCAACACCTTTCAATCAGTCACCATTTATACTGTTCCTAATTTTTTATTCAAGTGCTTGACCTCACGTTTTTCCACATTATTTTTTTATCTGTCATGTTCATGCTCATTTACCTAATCCGGTACTATTAACCTGAAGCTTCTCTGCATCTTCCTCACAGTTCATACTGCTGCTTAGCTTTGTACAATTAGCGAACATGGAGATATTACACTTCATTGCTTCATCCAAATCACTAATATAGATCATGAGCAGCTGGAGACTCATCTCTGATCCATGCAATATCTCATTATTCAAAGCCCCCCCCAGCCTGAAAATTACCCACTATTTCTTTCCATTAGGTAATCCTCAATCCATGCAGGTATATTACCCCAATACAGTGCACTCTAATTTTGTTTAATAACCTCTTGTGTGGCACCTTACTGAAGGCCTTCTAAAAGTCCAAAAACGTCACATGAAATGGTTCACCCTTATATATTCTGCTAAAGACAACTTCAAAAAACTCAACGATTTTTCAAACGTATTTCTGATTAATAAGCCTATGTGAAGTCTGCCTCACCCTATTATTATTTCCTAAGTGCCCTGTTACCATTGCCTAATAATACATTCCTTTCCTAATGACATCAGGGTAACTGATCTACAGTTCTCTGTTTTTTCTGATCCTCTTTTCTTAAGTACAAGAGATCCATGTGTTACTATTCAACCTGAGACCTCACGGTAACCATACTAGAACCTATGAAATCTTGGAGGATGACAACTGGAGCATCCATTATTTCCACAGCCATCTCCTTCAAAACCATTGGATGCAGGTCATCAGGATCAAGAGTTTTATCATCTTCCCTTCTCATTAATTTCTCTAATACTGATTACTACCTTAGTTAATTCATTCAGCTCCTCATTCTCTTGACTCTTGCTGTTTTCCAGTTAGTGGAGTAATTAGGGTGAATTCAGGAGTTTTTACCATGGCAAAAATCCAGGCATTCATTTGTCACTTGAGGAAGCATTGATCTTATGTAAATCATATTAATTCTGCAGAAAATGGCTGTTCAATTCCTAAAACTTCTTGACATTTGCTGCAGTCTGTAATACACATCATTCAAGAGAAAACATAAAACTTACTTTTCATTCCAAATAATTATCCCATTCTTATGCATTACAATAACCCTCCATGCCTTAGAAGAAATCAGATTTGCTGAAATATTAAAGTTCTTCTGTTCAGCTTATTTAGCTAGTGAGATGCTTTATTTTTTAAAGTTTTAACTCTTATTCTTGGAATAACAAGAAGTATGTTATCTTTCCAAATCCACAATTTTAAATTGAAGGACTTACGTAGATATGTGTACCACCCTAATTGCTACTTCTCACAATGATCCCTGCCTCATGAACCAAGCTTCACTCTAAAAGTTTCAATACTGACTATACTGCTATTCGATGTGACACCCAGTTCCACACTTTCTTCCTAAAATCTTCATTTGATCTGTTGATGCTGTTTTACCTTAATAGCGCTCTACTCTCAACACCCATACGTAGAAAGATTTAATTAGTGGTTGGGTTTAACAGGTTGAGATAAATTCCTACCTCCTTAATAAAACTGGTGTGAAATAAATGCTGCAGACACAAGAAACCGCAAGTGTTGTTATCTGGAGGAAAAAACAAGCTGGTCAGGCAGCATCTGTGGAGGCAAAGGGATGGTCGACGTTTCAGGGTCGAGACCCTGCATCAGGACATCAGAAATAAATACTTCAAGGTTATGAAGTACTTAGTGTAGTAGCTGCTGAATTTGGGTGGCTAATTTACACAGAGCAAGATCCCACAAACAACAATATGATAATAACCTGAGAACCTGTGCTGATGGAGCGTGTGGACACAGCCCAGCGCATCACAGAAACCAGCCTCCCCACCATGGACTCTGTCTATACCTCTCGCTGCCTTGGTGAAGCAGCCAGCATAATCAAAGACCCCACCCACCTGGGTCATTCTCTCTTCCCTTTCCCATCAGGCAGAAGATACAGGAGCCTGAGGGCACATACCACCAAGCACAAGGACAGCTTCTATTCCACGGTGAAAAGACTATTGAATGGTTCCTCGATATGATGAGATAGACTCTTGACCTCACAATCTACCTTGTTTGACCTTGCACCTTATTGTCTACCTGCAATGCACCCCCCCTGCAGCAATGACACTTTACTCTGTACTCTGTTACTGTTTTTACCCTGTACTACCTCAATGCACTATGTAATGAATTGATCTGTAGGATTGGAATGCAAGACAAGTTTTCTACAAGTGACAATAATAAACCAATACACACTGTCCAGGGCACAGTGTAACAATTCCCAGACTCAAGAGCTTCTGCAGATGCTGGAATCTAGAGCAACACACACTAAGTGCTGGTGGGACTCGGCAGGTCAGCCTTCATGAAGGGTCTGGGCCCGAAACGTCGACTGTTTGCTTCCCTCCACAGATGCTGCCTGACCCGCTGATGTAACAATTCCCTGCTCTGCTGCCTTGACAAACCCCTTGGTGTGAAAGGCGTCGCCTGGGAGAGTGCGGCGCTCCCTCCACCGGTGTGGTGGAGAGGGGGAGGGAGGTTGGCGGGCCCAGCCTGCCGGCGGTGACGGACATTGTTGCTGGGCGGTAGTGGCGTGTTTAGGTGCAGTACGGTAGCGAGGGGGCGGGCGCTGCCTTCGCGCAGTGTCTTCATTCATTCATTCATGGCTGCAGGTGGAAGTAGGCGATGAGGAGGTGCGGGGTAGTCCCCTCAGCCGGCTCGAACCCTCGCACCCTTTAGACATCACCGCCGCTTCCTCCGCCATGGAAGACAGTGCGGGCGAGGCGCTGCCCGAGCTGAAGGACTTGGAACACAAGGTGGGACGGAAGACGCCCGAGGGTTTGCTGCGCTGGCTGCGGGAGGACTCGGCTCGGCCGTCCGGGGACAAGGCGGACGCTCCCGGTCCCAGTCCCAGTCCCGGCGCCAGTGGCGAGCCGGTCCCCGCTCCGGGCAGGCGGCTACCTCAGGGGCTGGCGGAGAAGATCCGAGTACTGAGGCTGGAAATGGTGAGGTGGGGAGGAGGGAGGGTCGTCCCGTAAAGGTGCAGGTCTGTCACAGGCAGGTTTATTTACACCCTTTCCCTCCCCCCTCCTCCGCTGTTGAACCCCCAAAATTCCTCCGAGCTGCACTGACTTTAACCCCTCAGTCGTCATTTGAGGGGGGGGGGGGAAGAACTGACTGACCACCAGTGGCATCGGTTCACCCGGTTTACAGCGGGGGCAATGGGCACACGGCGACAACACACTCGTTTCCCGTGACAGGAGGGTCCCGCGGGCTGCGAGAGAAACCCAAACCTCACCAAACGCACCCGGTGGCGCCTGAGCAATCTTCACTTTAACCCTTTCCCTTATTGCTTGTAAATATAGATGGGGGGGGGGGGGGGGGACATTGCGGATGGCGGAATCCTGCAAACGTCGGAGAGAAACGGCCAGCGTTTCAGGTCTATAACTTGTGATCCATTGGGTGTGGTTTTTGTTTAATTTAATTGACCATTTTATATTTCAAGCTTTTTGGCCGAGGTTCGGATGATTTAAGTGGGTGGCCGTTCTCTCCGGCAAACCGCACGGGACCTCAGGCACCAGCTTACCCCCCCCCCCCCCCCCCAACTTGCCGCGACGCCGGGACTCGACTCCGGCTGTGGGCGATCGCCGGAGCTTGCTGTAATGTTTGGGGTTCTCGCTGCGCGGCTTTTAGTAGAGGACGCGGCATCGATCAAGTCGAAATCATCGGGCTTGACCGATGGTTCATTTTTTTTAAATGCAGATAGGTTATGGTTTCTGTTTTGCTTAAATAATTGGCTCAATTTGCGTTTTTTTTCTGGTAACGCAATTCGTGAGTCCTGATCAGTCCAGGATGAGTTAAATAAAGGAACAACAGGTGCATGAACAAACCCACGAAATTGTATGAACTAGCTTAAAAATTCAATTCTTTTCCTCAGTTTGCGGCCGGGACAGTGTTTTCTGTTTACCTGCCTCCGACTCTGCCGAGGCCGCAGACACTTGAAGTTAAAACCACACCCAGGTCTAGAGGTTAATTCGGACCACAGGCACCAGCGATCTGTCCCATCTTCAGGGCTACGCTGCGTGCACAATCGTCCACCTAAAGCGAGCATTCCCACTTTTTTTATGATCTTAAAAGTATTATCTGGGTTTTACTGTTTGAGTTACAGAAGGTCAAATTACTGCATCTGTTTCCTCTCCGGAAAAACTTGTTCCTCTCCCCCCCCTTTACGTCTCCCCCGCCCAATTTCACCCGAGTTCCATGCTGATTTTATTAATACCCATTGTGAGAAATGAATGGGTCCTGATTAGATCAGACTGGTAGTGCTTGACATGGATGCCAGAATGTCTTTAATGCGATATTTCGTGACATTTTATTACGGCAGTTACGTATGACTTAGCTTGTTTTCTGGTGATCTACCTGAAACACAAACTCTTTTTCTCTCTCCACAGATGCTATCAAATCTGTCAAGTATTTCCAGCATTTTCTGTTTTTATTTCTAGTTTCTATTTTGGTCTTTTTGTACTGCTTTTTTTGATGCTCTATGTAATTGTGTATGAATCATCCAATTCTGCTTTGTAGGATATAAGCAGAATATTAATGATAGATAACTAATTGTATAAGATGTATGACAAATCTTCATTATCTGATATAATTGTTCAGAAATAATTGTTTTTACTCTCGCATGTACTGAGAAACAGTGAAAAGCTTTTGTTTGCATGCCATCCAGAAAGATCATTCCATATATGTATATTGAGGTAGTACAAAAGAAAAATAAACAATGTATAATATAGTGTTACAGTTACAGAGGAAAGTGCAGAGCAGGTAGACAAATAAAGTGGTTTTGGGGGTGGATGGTTGCAGAAAGAATGGAGATTTTTTTTATTAGACCATCCCTGCCTGATGGAAACAAGACTGGGATAATTGAATTGGAGAAGGCAGTGACGCACTTGTCTCTCTGGTACTCCCCCAATATTGCCAACTGCAGTTGCATTTAGCTTGAGCTCTGAACTAATCAGAACTGGTTCTGTTGTTTTAATCTTTGCCTTGGAGTCTAGGATGGTGCATTACCAGACAGGGCAAATTAAGTTTGCTTTACCACATTAAAAAAAGAGATGGCTGCTCAACACCTAAGGCACCCGTGGAGAGAGAAAGGAGTTAACGACATTTCATCAGGATTTATTTTCATTTACCTAGAACCAAGAGAAATATTACGCCTCTTAGTCCCTTGGGTAATCATTACCCTGCCTATACTCTGGAATTGCTTTCCGTTGGACTTTTGGTTGGGAGTTTTCCCCGTTGTCTTCAGTAATAACTTCCAAATTGCACAATTTTAATGTCAGATTTCCTTCTAGCTTTCTGCCCCCTTTTGGTTAGGAAGTGAAATGCTATTAATGTTGGGCTGTTTAAAATCATTCCCATTTCCTGGAGCTTTTTCCGTATTAACATACTGCATTGCTGGATTCTTACCTAAGAAGAAAAATCCAACTTTATCTGCATGCACTTAACTAGTGTTTTTCAGAAAGCATTGGAAGATAAGGTTTTTGTATATTCCTACCATGTTTATAAAAATGTGTAAAGTTTATTCTTCTTTGTTAGTGCCTTACTGTTTTAATTCTTTGCTCTGGAGCATGCATTATTGCGTTTGTGAGATTTCCATGTTAAAAATATCAAGACTTCCTTCATCAGTTTGTGCAACAAGAAATCATTTATTGGTATATGAAACAAATAAATTTCATCTTCAGCATAAACTGTTTGCTGTTCCAAGTAAGCTATTGGGTTTGCCTTTAGACTGTGTCAGTGCAATAGCGGTTTTTTTTGAAGGGGGGGGAGGGAATAAAAAATGCATCTTGCCATTCTGTAACCCTTTCAGCAATGTGAATGATAAAAGATTTGCTTTCATTACTCTTTGGGAGAAGGAATTCCTATAAAATCAGCTTCTCAGAAATTTTCCAGACTCTGCCTTTCCAGCAGTTAAAATATTCCAAAGTCAAATGGTTCAAACTCCAGAAGAAGCAAAAATATTGTTCGGAAAACTTTAAGATACTTCTGAGCATTTTGTGCCATATATTGGGAAATGGTGAGGAGCACCTCAGAAGAGAACTTAATCGGCATGTTTTTAGCTTTTATTTATAGAATGGCGAAAACTTTCCCATTGAAACAATATCAAGTACTGTTAACAAAAGACCATTAGCCTCTAATCCACAAAATCTTTACAGTGCTTTCTGATCAAATTGAGCATATATTAATGCATATGTAAGGAGCTGCTTGTACGTTTTCATCAGAATGTGAGTTCTCCACCATCAGCATAGCTTTAATCTGCATGGGCTAATTTATCACGACATTTTTCCTTGGATCCTATTCAATGGAATGTTTGTATTTAAAACTGATTTCTACATCAAAGCTTCATCTCTTTATGCCCAAATTTAACTTTCACCCAGCTCTGATTGTGGGATTGGTAGATCTGTGGTCACAAATGAACATTCTGCCTCTGTTCTAATCTTGCACAACCTTGCTGAACAAAAACAGCTGTGATCGATGATGGTATTCTTATCACCTGGGGCAGGCACAGTAGTTTAGTGGTTAGCGCAATGCTATTACAGCACCAGCGACCCAGGTTCAATTCCAGCCGCTGTCTGTAAGGAGTTTGTACGTTCTCCCTGTGCCTGCGTGGGTTTCCTCCGGGTGCTCCGGTTTCCTCCCACATTTCCAAAGACGTACAGATTAGGAAGTATTAGGCATGCTATGTTGGCACTGGAAGTGTGGCACTTGCGGGCTGCTCCCAGAATACTCTACACAAAAGATGCATTTCACTGTGTGTTTTGATGTACATGTGAGGAATAAAGATATCTTGCCTTATTTTATCTTATCTTAGAATATAATCCACTGCCCCTTGCAAACTTGCACAGTTCTTCCCCTTGATCCTATAGCAAATGAAGACTAAATATCTGGCACATTTATTGGTCAGATCATGCACTTCCATGGAAGCCAACTCTCATTCACAACCAGAACATTCCTAGAATCTCGTCCACTCTTGTACCCTCTCAGCAGGGCTCAGTTGAATGAATGATGACTTTGACAGCTTGCTTTATATGTTTTCCTACAACCCCAAAGAAATGTGAGCGAGTCTGAGCCAATAGATCAGTGCAGGAAAGGTGTTATCTAAACATGCTGAATTAATTGATCACAGTCAAACCATTTGTAGCAATTTAAAATTATCCTTAAGTTTGCAAAGGGAAGGAAATCATAAATTATCTTAAGCACCAAAAGCTTAATAGTCTAATACTATTCATACATAAGCATCTTCCTCAGTAAGTGGTTGGTGTCAGGGAACCTGTAGTTGGATATATTTTGTCCTCTTCTGGAAAGTAAAGAGAATTTTCCATTGGTAGACCATGTATCTCAGCTGTACTCTTGCAATTCTACTGCACTTCTACCTTTCACATTGCTACAGCAATTCCAATTTAGGCTTGGTAACCTCTGGACCTCTTCATTTCAGAGGGCATTTGCCACTTGGTGGATCTCCTTACTATACCAATTGTGGCAACAATTATTCCCAATTTGAAAGGATGAGGTCTTAGCCAGTACTATTCATACTGCCATAATGTTATGTTATTAGCAGTATGAATAATACAATATAGTATGTTATAATGAAAGAAATTTATAACATTTTGTATCTTGGCATTTGAAGGTGACCATCAATACTGATTACATTTAGGAATGCTCAAGGTGCTGGAATGGGAGGGACGCAGATATGATCTAGCATTGTAGATCAGGGGAAGGTTAAAGAGAGAGAGAGTCAAGACCTTGGAGGAATTTGAAAATGTGGCTGAGAATTTTAAAATCAAAGAATGACATGGAGAACTAATGCAGATCAGTGAGCATAGTGGGTGGTGGGTTGACAGGAACAGCTGGAACATTGTCTTTGTACTAGATGACAGAACAAGGTTTCTAACTGTCAAGAGTGTGTTGAAAGCACCTAGAGTGCAGCTATAATAATCAGTGCTCTCTTCCAAATGTCTGGATGTGCTGTTAGGAAGAAGAGCATATACTGTATGTATTTGTTGAAGAAAGTGTTTCATGAAGAACTGGTGGATGCTAGCAGGTCAGACAACAAATAAAGGACCACTGAGGGTTCACCTAAAGTAGGGTAACATTGCTTTGGGAACATCCAGACTAGTACCAATGTCAGTGGCTTGAAGAAGTGAAGAACTTTGTGCTGAACCAACAAGACTGAGTTACGTTAGAGACAATCCCACCATCTTGGTATATAAGGTATCCATTTCAATGGCTCCCTAGTGCCTCTGTCATTTGGAAAGAAATTGGTGATAATGGATGGCTTTACAGAGTAATGTTAGCACTAGAGAAATGATAATCTAAGTCCCTTTGAAATCATCTATCAGATGTGTGGTTCTCTTCTGGAGTACAAAAGGTGTATGATGGAGGAGTGGCTATAATCTGGAATTTTGAGCTATTAATGCAGATTGTGTGTTCAAAACACAGTTTGAGAATTTGAATTTGTTTTTAAAAAGATCTAGAATGTGAAAGCTGAGGTATTAAAATGATGCCAAATTTTCCAAAACAAAACAATTGGTTCACAGATATCTTCTTCAAGGACTCCAAGCAAAAACTTACTAGCATACCACTTAATTAAAACCTTCCTGCACTGTCCTATTTAAAAATAATTGTGGGTATGTTAAATAGCAGCTTGTAGATTCTGTACATTTACTGGGCTGGTAATGATCTCCCCAAAGTAATTATAATTGCTGTCAGATCAATGCCAAATTAATTCTTTGAGCCCTAATTTAAAATGTAGATGAAAATGTAAACCTGAATTAATGCTATTAACTCTAGAGGAGTAACCTCTGTGGTAAGCAGAGGCCATGTGGAACATCCTATTTTGTTTCCTTGATCATTATTACCAGAGGGTACCCAGTTGAAGAGCAGATTTATTTCTCAAGCAAGGTAACACAATAATTATTGTGGCTTCAGGGTTAAGAGCCCCTCTCTGACTTCCTGACCTTTGCTATGATATTTGGGGTGGGTGGAGGTGTGCTGTGGTGGGCAGGAGGCAATGACCATTGGCAGGTTACTTCCCGCGCTGGAAAGAAGGAAATGGGATAAAGGGTTCCCAATGGCTTGCATCAGAGTGGCATTGAGAAGGTCCAGGAATAAATGAGCTGATTAAGGAAGAATTGGGAGGAAATATTTGGAATATGTTTTGTTTGAACGTTAAATTCTCTGGGTTGAAATATACCAGATATAAATGCATATAACACATTTTAAACGACCCTTATTCAAAATTAAACTATTTGATTTAAATGATACTGGGAGATTAAGGGGAAGGGCATTAGTACTTCACTGTACTTGCCCTTGTACTTGATCTGCATTAATGGAAATGATTTGCTATTAAAAATGAAAGTGATCAGCAAAATCTTATTTAAAAAAAATAACTTTAAAAGTTGTTTCTTTGGGCTGTAAAATACAAGGGTTCTGTGAGTTTTCAGTGACTGTCTATTTTTTTTTACCATTAGGCATATCTGAGGGCAATTGATATCAAGATAATGCACCAGCTGATGGCCATTAATGAAGGGATTGAGGCGGTGAAGTGGATTTTGGAAGAAAAGGGCACTCTTGCCAGTAGGTGCAGCAGTCTCACTAGCAGTATGTACAGCCTTGTGGAGAGCCAGGAGACTTCAAGGAGAGGTAGCTGGAACAGCCTCCAGGATCCGAATGATAAATTGGACGGGATTTCTATTGGAAGCTTTTTGGATACTCTGGCAGATGATATGGATGAATACTGTCAGACCACGATAGATCCTTTGTCCTCCACACCCTTGAGTCAAGGCGGCCCTTTCACTACAATGGAGAAAGAAATATATCCCAATGACATACATTGCCCACAGACCAATATTGCTAATGGCTTTCTAGAAAAACAAGGGAATGTTGTTGCAGATTGCAATGTGGAAAATAAATTCTCTCATGATAAACAATGCAAAGATGGGAAACTGAAGACACAGAAAAATGGGAAAATTGATTATGATGGCTGTAAAAATAAAATGCACATTGAATATGATGCCCATTGGCACTGGGTGCAGTCGCAAGATGATGTAACATTTCTGTGAGGAGGTCAGGTTGATGTTAATTGATTATAGAAGTGATACTTAACTTTATCTCCATCAAAACCATTGAGTAAACTCAACTAAATAGCCAAATTAAAACACATGGTGACCAGAATGGTAAACTGCAGAAGAAAAAATATTTAAAGTTACTCTTGCAATAAAAGTAAGATGTTTCCAGGATCAGAGATGTAGCTGAGGAATTGTCATTTTTAAGAAGTTGGAAAACTGAAGTGAGATTTCAGTCACTGAGACCACATTTAGATTAGAACCCAAGTCAGTGCAAACAGTTGGCTTGTCGCTGTGGTTTACAGTTGTAGTATAAATGCAATTTTAATCTGGAGTCCAGGGCTAATTTGACATTGGAACAAAACACAATTAGGTTAGGCATGATATTAGATTTACACCAGGTTTCATTTGCTGCAAATGAAGCTGAAATTTTTTCACACTGATTGAGTACACAAATACCATTGAAATTTAAAAATGCATTTTGGTTGTTATGGCCATTAACAGAAGAATGTATATCTGCTACATGATTCTCAATAGATAAAAATGAGTTATGTGCAGAGTACCATTTTGGTAACAGATAGGATTAGCAGAGATCTTGCATTGATTATTACATGGGAGATTAATAATTTCAGTAATTAGGAAGCATGATAATATAACATTGGAAATACTTTCCTTTGTGGTGTTAGTGCATGTTTGAGGTATTGGCTTAGTCATTGAAAAATTATGCTTATGATCACCCCTCATTTAGTAAGGTTTTTCATTCACTAAGCTGGGGAGGGAAGTTTCCCAAAGTTCGGCAGGTTTAAATAGTTGTTTAAACAATATTTGAGCTATTCTTGTAAAGCTATAATTCCTTCTGTGGACAGTTCTTGCCTTTTACAGGAAGAATTTTTACATACTTCCTCTCTTCTGATTTGGTGAAGACACATATATTCTGGTTCATGATTAAATTACAGGTCAATACTAAGCGAGTTAATCTCTCTCTCCATAGCTGGGAAATTTTGCTTGAATGTCATTTGGTTCAACAGACATACTTTTCTTGAGCAAACCTTAGAAAGATGGTAAGGGCACCTTTTTTCCCAGTAAAATGGATGTAACAATTTCATTTTGCACTTTTGCAGATTATAGACATGGTCATCTTTTCATGTAATTATCTGAGAATATTTGTTGGAGATCTGGTGTAAATTTCTTGACTAATTTTGAGAAGGTACAAAAAATGATATTTTCAGAATTTTGAGCGATGGATTTTTTTTAACTGGAGAAATTTGCTCTTGCTAAAGTAGTCAATGTTCTGCAATATTATAAATACAGTTTGACCTGGTTTATTCAATAACTTCTGGAATACAGGATTTTATTGGTTTATAAATCACCAGATTATTCCATTCAAAAACATGTACTAAATTGTGAAACTAACAAATACATAATTTTGTTTTGGAAAACAATTAGTCAAAAACAAGAAAGTGGTTTGCCAATAATTAAGAACATGTTCAGTGTTTGAACAATCTTGCACTCTTGAAAGTTTGTAACTGAAGTTAATTGGGGAATGTGAGGAGGAAAGGGAAGTGAATTCTTTTGAGACTTTGTCTTGAAATTTGGTCCTTTTGTATATACATAATTTAAAAATATTCATTATACCAACAGATCAGGCATGCATTCAGCAGTGAAGCACTGCATGGAGGTCATCATGGTTATTGGAGGTGTAGTGGGGTAAAGTTTCACCTGCAACATTCTTCCCATTTGTAATGGTTCCCACTGGATGGGTCTGTGGTTTATTTGCACCACTTCTCCAGATTTCCCCAGATGAAACCCCAAGCTAAGCTCAGACTGTGCTATTGCCTTTTTATTTAGCAGTAAGTATCCTTTAATGCACTTACAGTATTCAATGAATTTGGCATATGCTGAAGTAGGTATGTCTCTAGCAAAGCTGATAACAGGGCCAAAACTGTTGTGTTCATATTTATTTTGTACCTCCACACTCATAAAGCATAGTCCAGTTAGTAATAATATATGCTAGCAAATGTTAGACAGCAAAATGAAAATCATGTGCATTAATGGTAGTCATTTTGGATTAGGAGGAATTTGCCAGTTGAAGCAATTTGCATTTGGAGTGCAAGTTTAGGATTATCCAGGTTCATTGGATTGAAAACTGGGATAAAGAGTGATCGAATTAATTTTGGATAAACCAGGTCTGACCCCAGTTGTTCAAATGATTATTGTATTGTCTAAATAGATTGATATTTTTGCTGATATTTACTGATTTAAAGCAAAAGGCGATTGAAGTGTCTGCCAAAATTTAACGAAAGCAGGAAAAGGGGCATTCTTTAGCAAAGTGACATAATGCACTAAAGTCTTAAAGTGTGATGGTTGTTATGCAATGAAAATTGTGCGTGTGTGTGAGATGTGTATGGTATGTGCCTGCGTGTTATATAATTTTTTGAATTTGACTTGCTCAATAATAGATTCTCAAATCAATTGTTTGTTTGGACTTTGCTGTCATATTTTAGCCAAACTAATATTTGTACAAAACTGCTTTGTTCTATTGTTAACTGTATTTAATACAGGTTATACATTTTATATTTTACTATAAAACTCAAAGCTTAGTTTTATGATTAAAATATAATCATAGTGTGGTAATATACTTTTCAATGTTACTAATGAGTGCACAGATATCTTTAAAATATTACAGATCAATGCAGTTACAGCAATATTAAACTCTTCACAAATTTCAATCTGTGTGTAAGTAATTGGATAATGTTTGGTCAAACATCACTAAAATCAGATTCTGTGTGCTTTACCTGTTGTCCTTTTGTCTTTGTTAGTCATTTTCTACTTATTCATTTAAGTTGCCAGATGTTATGAGGTGTGCTAACATCTTAACCAAAGTTGAATGCAGTGTTGCAACTTAGGCCCTCCTACTTCTTCTAGACTTGTCATTGGAGGGGGGGGGGGGAGGGGGGGAGGGGGAAGATATCTTTTGTGAAATATGATAGATCCTTCTAATCCTCCAGCTTTTATCCTTGCACAATGTGTAGTTGTGTTCAAGGTATTTTGGGACTCTGAATCTGTGTGTTTCCTGAATTTTGCATACCATTTCCTGATGATCCATTTCATTCCACTGGGAGAATATTGTGTTAGATACATAGTAAGTTATTTTGAATTTAACTCTGTTAGTATTGTTTTCTGATTTTGTGTAAAGGATTTTGTTCTAATTTTAAACAAACATGCTCCCCGAAAAGACTGGCATGATAACAATGTTGAGACATTCCCTCTATTCCCCTGCCCCCCAAGCATGAGTCATCCCAGTGAGATAGAGCACTCTAAATACTACATGATCCCAAAACATTTTATGTTACATATCTAATCACATTTATACTTGTCAATTATAACAGTTATTCATTCAGCACAGAGTATTTTTGGAGTTAATTTGGATAATCATTTATCATCACTATCTCCCATTGCATTTTGCACAATGTTATGTACAATACATAAATAAAAATGGAAGGGGAGCTGGATCCCTCACAGTAACACACCATGGGCTGAGTAAGGCATTCATGGGAACTATAATTGCCTCGTGTTTCCACTTAGTGCAACTGTTGGAACAACAACCAATGGCAGACTAAAGTGTGTCTTTCGTCATGTTGATGATCTTGTAGCAGCAGTTGACGTTTGCCTTGGTGTGTGTCCCTGGGAACAGCCCATGGACCACAGAGACCTCTATTAGGTAACTGTTTGGGGGTGAACCTTGACAAAAACCACTGCATCAATTTCCAGACCTTGTTGGCAAATGCGCAGTCCACAAAAAGGTGGATGGTCGTCCCAGCTGTATCACAGCCATCTCAAGGGCAGCATGCAGAGGGATTGAGTCCTTGACTATGTGTGCAGGATCTAATGGGGAAGGGTCCTCTCATTAACAACCCAGTGAGTTCTTGGTGTTCGATTGTGGATTCTGCTAATTGACTTTGACAGCCTGCTTGGGGAACTTATCCCATGAGATCCACCATCACCTTCTCACATAGGGTCTCCAGGATATTCTGTGCTGACCACTGGCTGATGGATGTGGTCAGCACAAAGGTGTTTTTCTGCAGGAGCTTTCCTTCAAAGGACAGGTGATCTGGCAATGTCTAGCAGAGTGGAACATTGTGCGGCAACAAGGCCAGGCCCACCCTTTGCAAGACTGGAGCAGGTAAAACGTCAGCAGACAGTGACACAGTGCTTGCCTGCTCTGGCTCCATTCACAGCTTGATGCAGCCTCACACAAAGGTGGTTGGGCGGCTTCAATGTTTATTCCAAAATTAATTTTATTCATACATACAGTGAATACAATCGGGACATGTCCTTCACTATGTTCATTGTACCATCATTTCAATGCATTCTCTTTCAGTGTATCAACCCCAAACATGTTTCCTCCTTAATGCATCCATGAAGTGTTTGAGAGGCTGTTTATACAGAACCCAGTCACTCAGTGTCCAGACACAGTGGAACCGTAGCCTGTGGTCTGAGACTGCAATTCATAGAGGGAACAGGGACCAAATTATTAATGAGTTTCATTGAATTTCATCTACAGAATTAGCATCAATCTGCCTATGACAGCCACAAGTTCACAACTGCCCAAACTCCCAAGCCCTTGGTTCATTCTGTGATGTTGCTGGCAATGTCAGCTATAGTAGTTGCCAGCGCTATTGGGAGATTTCATTTCAATGCAAAGGATTACATTTCATATGGTTTATAATTAAAATATTCAAATGCATTGTGTAAAAATATGGCTGGTGTAAACTTGGGAACCCAAAATAATTAAGAGTTTGGGCAAAAAATAAGAAATTGGGGTGTGATGAGTGGTGATAGTGTATGAGTTGGTGAATGGTACTGAATAGAAAATGCGGAGGTGGTAGCTGAGTAGAGCTCTCAACATTAAATAAAAAACATCAATGTTACAGTTATGATGTAAATTGTGGTTTTGAACTGTGATATAGGTTAATAATGGCAGAAAATTTCAGTGCTGTTTATCTTAATCTGATTCATTTCCTGTTTTTCTATAGACATATTAATGAGAAATTGTGCTATTTAAATGTTTTGCATGTTTCTATAATCGAACTGTAAATGAGCTGATCTGGTGTAGCTTTCAAATTTATCTGAAAAATAATGAAACCACAAAGGAAATCTGTTTAAATGAGAACAATATGAAATTATTCCCCATTTCTGGAGGCTGAAGAAGTAAAGTCTCAAGGTATGGAACCTAATATTGAATTATGTATTAAAAGTGTGCCTGATTACTTGTATCAAATAATTATCCTTCCCATATAGATCCTTTTTGACTTTCAGTCATACCACATTGACCTTGGAAACCACCTGGCTCCTTGTATGAGGAAATTATTCCAATGTCATTTGGAACTTTTTATTTTTTTTATGATCCTGAAGCCAAAGCTTTTTGTTTTGAATGGAAAATGCAAGGTGTATCACAATGCAATTCCAAAACAATTCTGACTGCACATACTGAAATCTAGAACAAGAAATAGAATGCTGGAAGAACTCAAGCAGCATTTGTGGAGGCAAAAGGTGTGGGTTAATGCCCGCATTAGTCCGCTGCATTCTTCCAGCATTCTGGGGTTTTATCCTTCAATTAGGAATTTGGAATGATATTTTGTAAGAGTTCTTCCAAAAAGACAATTAAATGTTTTCTTTTTATATGCAAATTGTGCAGAATGAAATTTATGTGTGAATTTAAAGGCCTGTATGTTTTGTTTATGTATAGTTTTAATTGTCCTAAAATGGACTAAGACAGGAAATATTTGCGAATTTATTTTTGTTGCAAATTCAGGATTATGTTAATCCATGAATTTTATTACCCCTGAGGAACCACCACTTGATCTGGGTTATTAAGCAAATGGGGGGGATGGATGTTTAGAAAATGACAATATTATTAGGAGACGTTAGAATAATTAAAAAGAGGTTATAACATTGTTTCATTGTCTGGCAGAACAGGAATGGGGCAGAACTGTAAAGAGGCAATTAGAAAAAAACCCTGAATTTTGGAGAAGAATCCATATCTGTCTTCAAATTAGGTACTTCAAACAGGAATCATTAAAGGCAGGAGAATGAGTGATATATTTTAGTTAAACCATTGCACATAAAGGAAAACACCAGTGCAAACTTGATAAGATACAATATCTTTATTAGTCGCATGTACATCGAAACACACAGTGAAATGCATCTTTTGCGTAGAGTGTTCTGGGGGCAGCTCACAAGTGTTGCCACCCTTCTGGCGCCAACATAGCATGCCCACAACTTCCTAACCCGTACATCTTTGGAATGTGGGAGGAAACTGGAGCTCCCGGAGGAAATCCACGCAGACATGGGAAGAACCATAGAACCATAGAGCACAAAACAGGCCCTTCGGCCCACCACGTTGTGCCGTCCATCAAACCACCCTCACACTATCAAACCTTTCCTCCCGCATATCCCTCTATCTCACATTCCTCTATGTGCCTATCCAACAAACTCTTGAACCTGTATCTGCCTCCACCACCACCCCAGGTAGTGCATTCCATGCACCAACCACTCTCTGGGTGAAAAACCTCCCCCTGACATCTCCCCCGAACCTCCCACCCATAACCTTAAAGCCATGTCCTCTCGTCTTGAGCATTGGTGCCCTGGGAAGGAGGCGCTGGCTGTCTATCTATTCCTCTCAATATTTTATATACCTCTATCATGTCTCCCCTCATCCTCCTCCTTTCCAGTGAATAAAACCCTAGCACCTTAAGCCTCTCCTCATATTCCATACGCTCTAATCCAGGCAGCATCCTGGTAAATCTCCTCTGCACCCTCTCCAATGCCTCCACATCCTTCCTATAATGCGGTGACCAAAACTGAACACAGTACTCTAAGTGTGGTCTAACTAGAGTTTTGAAAAGCTGCATCATCACTTCGCGGCTCTTAAACCCAATCCCACGATTTATGAAAGCTAACATCCCATCGGCCTTCTTAACTGCTCTATCCACCTGTGAGGCAACTTTCAGTGAACTGTGAATATGAACCTCCAGATCCCTCTGCTCCTCTACACTGCCAAGTACCTTGGCACTTACCCTGTACTCTGCCCTGGAGTTTGTCCTTCCAAAGTGTACCATCTCACACTTCTCCGGATTGAACTCCATCTGCCACTTGTCAGCCCAGCTCTGCATCTTATCAATATCCCTCTGTAAGTTCCGACAGCCCTCCACACTATCCACAACACCACCGATCTTAGTGTCGTCCGCAAACTTACTAACCCAGCCTTCCACCCCCTCATCTAAGTCATCTATAAATATCACAAAAAGTAGAGGTCCCAGAACTGATCCCTGCGGGACACGACTAGTCACTGCCCTCCAATCCGAGGGCACTCCCTCCACCACAACCCTCTGCTTTCTACAGGCAAGCCAATTCCTAATCCACACAGCCAAGCTTCCCTGGATCCCTTGGCCTCTGACCTTCTGAAGAAGCCTACCATGAGGTACTTTATCAAACGTCTTACTAAAATCCATATAGACCACATCCACTGCACTACCCTCATCAATCTTCCTCATCACCTCCTCAAAGAACTCTAGCAGGCTTGTGAGGCAAGATCTTCCCTTCACAAAGCCATGCTGGCTGTCCCTAATCAGTCCATTATTCTCCAGGTGTTCATAGATCCTATCCCTTAGAATCCTTTCTAACAGCTTACCCACCACAGACGTAAGGCTCACCGGTCTGTAATTCCCTGGACTATCCCTACTACCTTTTTTGAACAAGGGGACAACATTCGCCACCCTCCAATCCTCCGGCACCATCCCCGTGGACAACGAGGACTCAAAGATCCTTACCAGCGGTTCAGTAATCTCCTCCCTCGCCTCTCGAAGCAGCCTGGGGAAAATCCCGTCAAACGTTCAAACTCCTTACAGACAACGGCAGGAATTGAAGCCGGGTCACTGGCGCTGTAATAGCGTTACGCTAACTGTTATCTGTTTTCAGGAGGTGGCAACCTTTGACTTTTAAACCATATACTTATTTTGTAAATATTATTGATCTGTGCTCTTGAGTGGTAAATTCAAGTTCTTCAGCTGTTCAGAATCTGCTTATCTGTTACTTGTTTGCTCTGCTGAAAGTTCATTGGCCCGAAATGTTATTTCTGTTTCTTATTCCACAGATGCTGGCTGGCCTTGAGTGTTTCTGGCACTTTTGATTTTATTTCATATGTTTAGCATCTGCTTTTTTTTTGTTTTTCATTGATTGTATTATTGCTTTACAAGAGAATTCGGCACATGGAGTGCTGTCAATACTGCAACCAAGACCAGTGGTCCAGAGTGGGCTTTATTCTATTTGAAAAGGCGTTGTCAACCCCAGTGTGTTTTCTTATTTTATCTTTTGTTCCTTTCTGAAAGCAAAGTTAGAGAAGTATTTTCTTTTGCTCATGGTGGGTTCTACTTGTAAGTTTAAGGTTAGGGTAGATGCTGGTAGGTTTCTACAGATGCTAGCAATTTCTAATACAATTTTGCCTAATTTGAGATGTCCCCCACTCCAAAAACCTGCCAGTGCACTTTTTAGCCAGTTCAAAACAATGAAGAATTATTATTGCTATAAATAATGACTTCATAGATTACATTTAAAGGATGATGTGTGACTTGTAACTTAATCTGCTAACTTGCATTTCCAACAGGATAATACAGTAATATTCTGCATGCTTGAGTTAAATCTTCATGCCCAAATGAAGAATGAGCTGTTTTTGAGTATTAGAAATAATAATTTCAGGAAACATTATGAGGAGCAAAGAAATTTTCACGTACCTAGCCTTGAAAATGCAACACCTCCCTTGTATTTCTGTAGGACCTATATTTCCACATGGGAAACACACTGCTTTTTACTGTCTTTTTTTCCCCCAGCAGTAACACATAGAAACGGGATGAATTACTTTCACTGGATTTGGGTCTCTGCATCCTTTTCACTCGCATTGTGGAGATGGCATCTGGTATGGGCTGTTACTTTCATTGTTCTTTTTTTAAAAAAACATTAAAATTATCACTAGTAAGTGATTTGTTAATTGAGTATTTTATATAAAGAACGAAAAATTCCAACTGTTAATTTTAATATTTTTTGTATTTTTAATTTTTTTACATAATTGTATAAATTTTATTAAATAGTAATTTGTTGTAAATAGTAAAATAAATAACTTTTTACTACAATTAATACAGTGTCTTGTTATCGTACTGGTATGATTGATGGTACTGACTGCATTGAAACCACAATGAACATATGCTTTCCATCCAGTGTATATCAGATGTTTGGGAAAGTACTCGTATTAAAGCACAATAGAAGAAAACAAAATTGTTTGTCAAGACTATTTCACTGATCAATAAGTCCCACCCACTCCAGTTTAACTGAAATTATGAAAACAAATATGAAACAGAATCAGGTTTATTATCACTGACATATGTTGTGAAATTTGTTGTTTTGTGGCAGCAGTACAGTGCAAGACAAGACATAAAAATTACTATGTTACAAAACTAAATAATTCAAAAGAGGAATAACAATTTAGTGTTCATGGACCATTCAGAAATCTGATGGCAGAGGGGAAGTAGCTGTTCCTGATATGTTGAGTTTGAGTCTTCAGGCTCCTGTACCACCTCCCCGATGGTAGTAATGTGAAGAGGGCATGTCCTGGATGGTGAGGATCCTTAATGATGGATGCTGCTGCCTTGAGCACTGCCTCTTGAAGATGTCATGGATGGTGGGGAGGGTTGTGCCTGTGATGGATCTGGTTGAGTCCAAAACCCACTGCAGCCTCTTTCCATCCTGCACATTGGAGCCTCCACACCAGGCTGTGATGCAACCAGTCAGAATGCTCTCCAACATACATCTGTAGAAATTTGCAAGAATCTTTGGTGACATACCAAATCTCCTCAAACTCCTAATGACGTAGAGCCACTGGCGTACCTTCTTCGTGATTGCGTCAATGCGTTGGGCCCAAGGTAGATCCTCTGAGATGTTGATGCACAGGAACTTGAAGCTGCTCACCCTTTCCTGCACTGATCTTTCAATGAAGACTGGTGTGTGATCTCCCGACTTCCCCTTCCTGAAATTCTCAATCAATTTACTTGGTCTTGCATATATATAAATAAAATATATATGTGTTTGTGTGTGTGTATGTACTGTATATCTATATATGGACTGTGAACACTGGTCCTCTATCCTAACTAGGGAAAATATCATCCTTGCACCTACCCTGTCAACCCTCTTAAGAACATTGTGCATTTCAATAAGATCACTGCTCATTCTTCCAAACTCGAATATAGACCAGTCTGCTTAAATTCTCTTCAACTGACAGACCCACTATTCCAGAATGATGTGGTGAGCACTCTTTCTTGGGTTGGGAAACCAGACTTGTACACAATATTCCAAATATGGTCTATCAGGACTCTGTACAACTGGAGCAAGACCTCCATTACACTCAAAATCCTCTTACAAAAAAGTCAACATACCACTTCTCTTCCTAATTACTTGTGCTATCTGCATGTTAACTTTCAGTGATTTGTGTTCAAGAACCTCCTCATCTTCCTCATTTCTCATCTTCAATACCTTTCAATCTCCCACTATTTAAAAAAAATACTCTGCTTTCTATTTTTTCTCTGCCAACGTGGATGACCTCTCTCTTTTCCATGTAATTGTCTGTCGACCATATCTTTGGTCATTCATGTAACCTGTCTACATACCCTTGAAGCCTCTCTGCATACTCCACACAGTTCATACTGCCAGCCTGTTCATTTTATCATTAGCAAACTTGGATACAATATTCTTGATCTCCTTGTCACGAACCAACAACAAAAGAAACACACTGAGCATGATTCAGTGTTAAAAACTATTTTATTAATCACTACTTATGATAATATGTAAAATAAAAGTAAAAATGTTAGTATGTTAGAATTCAAAAATGTTAAACCTCGAACGTTAACCCCAAAACTAAACTCTTCGTGTGTGTGTGACAAAGTCTCAAACTCCAAGTTCAGGAATGGTTCTTAAAGTTCAGTTCCGCAAGCCATAAGGTGAAACATGAGCAAGGGCTTCTTCAACAACCACCGTTGTCTGAAGATAAGACGTAGACGTAGAGAAACATAGAGAGAGTAAATACGAAATCCAAATGTTCCACGATGGATCCCAAATGACACTTCAGTGTTTACTCGGTAGTGACTTCCTCACCCCGAAAAGCATCCGAATCGTGGTCGTCCACACAAATACCTGTTTCCTTCTACAGGTCAGCAACAAAGTGAACTCCACCGGATTACTTCCAACTTCCATACATGGATTTCAGTGGCAGACACAGTTATAGTTTCTCATCCATCGATAGAGAAAACTGGCAGGCTGGTGTCCCTCTCCCTTCTCTCTCTCTCTCTCCTCCTTCTTCTGACCTCTTCAACAACGTCATTACGTCCTTTATCTTCTGTCGACGTAAGCACGCCCCACACACACAAATACACACACACTCTCTATCTTAAAGGGACATTCACTGAGTCCGTAACATCCTCATCCACATCATTGCTATAGACTCACAACAGCTGGGGCTCCAGAAATGATCACTGTAGGATCCCATGAGGTATTGTTTCTCAAACCAAAAGTGAGCCATTTGTTCCCATTCTTTGTTTTTCTGTTCATTAACCAACTCTCAATCTATGCCAGTAAATCATCCCCAATACAATGCGCTCTAATTTTATTTAATAATCTCGTGTGTGGTATGAAATCAAAGATCTTTTAAATATACAAATACATAACACTTACCCCTAGTTGCAGCCTCAGAAAAATGTATTTAACCAACTATTTCCAAGGAAAGATGATGATAGAGCAGAGATAAGTATTGTTCTGAAGTTGAAAACATGAGATCTCTGTCATGGGAAATATCAAAAATTCAACACTGAGCTGTATTGAATGCCAATATTTAGATTTAAATAGTGGGAGTGGAATGGAATTGGGAGGTACAAAAAATTCTGCAGGTGCTGGAATCTGGAGCAACACACAAAAAGTGCTGGAGGAACTCAGCAGGTCAGGCAGCATCCACGGAGGGAAATAAACAGTCGACGTTTCGGGCCGAGACCCTTCATCAGGACTGGAAAGGAAGAGGGCAGAAGCCAGAATAAGAAGGTGGGGGAAGGGAGAGGAACACACGCAGGCAGGTGACAGGTGAGTTCAGGTGATAGGCGAGTCCAGGTGAGGGGGGAAGGTAGGTGGGTGGGGGAAGGGGAGAAGATGTAATAAGCTGAGAGGTGATGAATAGAAGAGGCAAAGGGCTGAAGAAGAAGGAATCTGGTAGGGGAGGGCAGTGGACCATAGAATAAAGGATAGTGGAGGGGAGGGGAGGAGATGGGCAGGTCATCAAGGCGGGGGAAGAGAGCCATAGGAAGAAGGGAAGACAAAGGAGGTGGGGGGGGGAGAAAAAGAAGGGGTGGAGTTACCATAAGAGCAAGTTAACAAATTAGTGGCAGTGGCCGAAGCTAATATCTTGGTCTTTAGCGTGCTTAGGCGGAAAAAATCGTGACGTAGACTCATTGTCAGACAAAATCTGATAATATCTTTTAGATGCAAACTGTCTCGCATCTGAATGATGTGTGTAAGCATTTGTGAGCCAGTAAAATGATGATATTATTCAGGCATGTTCCTGTTGCAGCTGGTGACCCTGGAATTTCACAATATTATGAATCATGATGTTGCTTTTGAGCAGGTGCAGTTTGTTGCAAAATGGAAAGGTTGGAACCAATGTTGTTTGGGGAAGGAAGCGGGGATAGATCAGCTGAGCAGCTTCTGAATTGCTCCAGCTGTAGCCAGAAGTTTCAGCCACATCTTCTCCACTCATCATTGGTGTCACCTCCCTCATCTTGCTGAAGGCCCTCGTCTAAAGCAGAAAACATCAACACACCTAAAACTGCCATTATATGTGCTGCTCTGGACTGCATTGGAGGAGGCTGCTAGCCTGGTCTGGGCAACAATGGCATCACTGAAAGTTGGGCACCCAAATCCAAAGATTGGTGCAAACACATATCCTGCAGTCATTTAGCATTTCTCTGCTGCTTCCACACCGCCCGCCCCCCCAAACAATTTTTATCTGCAGGTGTTCAATTAAGGAGTGTTGTGATCTGAAAATCAGCCCCACTGAGTATTGGGCATAGAGACCACAATGTACATGACCTGGTTCCTAACCAGGCTCAGTTCCATTAACCACAGGTATCCTCAGTATCACTGAGAATGGGGGAGAAAAGCTTGTCTGGCTCCTGTTGTGCTTTGGTGACCATTGCTGGGAATTATTAAATATGTTAAGCCAAGGATCCCATCCAACTGTGGTGTTCTCCAACAGGGAGTGGTCTGCCATCATACATCGACCTGATGAAGGGTATCAACCTGAAATGTCCACTGTTTATTTCCCTGCTTGGATGTTGCCTGTCCTGCTGAGTTCCTCCTGCACTTAGTGTGTGTTGCTCTGGATTCCAGCATCTGCAGAATCTCTTGTGCATACATTGCCTCTGCTCGCATAGTTGAGTTCCTGGGAGCCTATGGGATTGTACCTCAGCAAGAACAGTCGGGAGAAAAAGTGGGGAAAGCAAAATTTTACAGAAATTGATTTATTTTTCAGTTTAAGCAGTTTTTAATCCAAGGCTGTGGTAAGAATTCTATTTACTTTTGGGCTAAGGATCTAATGGAAGTTTAGAGCAGAAAGATATGAATGCGTTTGTGCCAAATATGTAATTGTTCCCATTGTCAATTTTTCATTATTGTCCAATTATATGATTCCTGAAAATATGCTGCTCTTTGTGTAAGGTACATCTTCTGTTTCACCAACTTAATTTCACCATGTTACACTTTGGAGCATTTCTGAGATATATTCAAGTCTTATGCAGCCAAAGGTCATCTTGCCTTTTCCTTTCTATTACTGGTCTTTTTTTTGTTTGCTCCAATTCTCGCTCATTTAACATTACAGGATTAATTTATTGACAGATTAAATCTTGTGTACAGTAAAACAAGATAAATAATTGCCACAAGTGGTGCTTTGAACAAGCCCTTTGTAGAACAGTGCCTCTCACTATGTGTATTAAGTTTCAGTGAGTTCCATAGTTGTGGGAGTTTCGGTGTTTCCTGTTTGAAAAATTATTCTCGTTCATGCGAAAATTTCTTTTGTGTTAACCAGTAAAGGAATTTCTTGAAAAAGAAATCTAAAGAATTATTTTCAGTTGCCATGCACATATTTTCAATTCATTTGTCATGCTGAGTTGAATAGATCCATTCATTTAATTTCTCGATAATTAGAAAAGTACAAATGTCCTTTGTAAAGATGTGAATTCATTATCTTGTTTTCATTCAGAATCATTTTTAATTGACACTCTTTGTATAAATCTCTTTTCAGCATTTGGAATCTGCATTATCTTTGGAACAATAGCCATATTTAGAAAAATGATCAAGCCCAAATCGTTCCATGGAAGTCTTTTAAGTTTTGTCAGACTTTAAAGCTACACATTTAAAAGTTTCATGTCGTAGTAAATGTTGTACTCTTAAGAGTAGATGAAATGGTGATTGTGTTGGAGAAGCGCAGTTTCCCCACTTGTGTTTTTCTGTTGAATTCTTTGAAAGACTTCATCCGGATAGGATTCATGAGAGTATTTGTATAATCATAATTTCATGAAAGTAAGTGGCACCATTTTGGATTAGTACATCTTCCACTTGAATATATGTTTTATGTGAAGAAAATTCTAAGTCCTCCAAAAGTAATGATTATGTAAATCTACGGTTGTTTTTTAATGATTTATCAAAAACCTGAAGAGGCCTCTGGCCACACATGTTCAGAGGAACAGCCTAAACAGTCGTCGTACCAAAACGCTCCCATAAAATAACAAAATTTTGTTTAATTGAAAAACATTTGTGTTGAGTGGGACAGCATTTCAAAGATTTGTGTATGAAAAGGGGTGAAATTAAATGCTTTGCATTTAAAGGAGTTGGGACATTGTTTTTCTGGTATAATTTTTTAAAGAGCTGATGAAGTCCTAAATATGAATATAAAATACAGAGCCACCTGGAAAACACTGTGGAACCAAAAATGCCACCTTTGTAGGGTTTGTTTCTACCATAATTTTAGTGGTAAAATAGTTGAACGGTTGCTTTAAAACCATTAATTACAAAGACATGAATGATCAAAAATTGTGGTGCTTCTCACTCCAGAGTGCAGGGTCCTTGGGATAAGTAATGTCAATGTAGCTACTGCACAGCTGAGGTTAAAAAGAAGTCCTGGAAACAGTTGTGAAACATGGTGAATAGAGAAGAAGACAATTTGAGCTCTTTTGAAGTTTGAGTTTGGATGGATTAAATATTCTTATTCATTATCAATCTTATGATTGTTAACCTTTTGTGGAACATAATGAAGCCAAATGTACTTGTGTGGTAGTTTTTTTTACTCCTAGATCCACCTTCTGCTGTTTTTGATGAATGGAATAACATGAACATTTTTTTCCTCCACTGTGGAGTAGGAAGCACATAATGGTGAGGGGGGGGGGGGAATGCAACAGAATACTGTAACTCTTAATGTGTGAGGGAAAAAAACTCCTGGAAGTGAGTTTAAGGTGTTTTATGACACTGTTGCCCTTGTTGCAATACAAAAAAATAAACACAAGTTAAAAAAATTCTTTATGTCATACAGAATTTTAATTATTTGATAATTTATCTTGCCTATTAACGCACCTTCCTAAGGTGTCCAGTCCAGGCAAAGTTGCACCGTCTTTGATCCAAAAGTTACAGAGGTGTAGGGAAATATTCTTCTACTTCTTTAAAATTTTCGGTTTAAAAACTATCATATCCTTCTCTGAAGTTTGCTGCCCTCTATAAAAAATACTGAAGCTTAGCCTACAATATTTGGTGCTGCAGGGAGATCTCTAGATCAGATTAGAGAAACATCCAAAGAATTTGGTCACTGAGTAACTACTGTTGCTTTTCCCCTCATCACTTCATGTGTTTCATATTAAGATCAAGTTAACAGCCATTAATCTACTTCAGTTAATAGGGATGTCTGCACTGTAACCTTTCAGAATTTATCAAAATCTAACTCGTATTTGCTTGTGAACTCTATACTCAATAAAAAGGTGTGAAATTCTTCAGCTAGGCAGTGTATATAGACATTCCTTCATTATATAGGACAAAATGAATTCTACATATCTTTTATTTCAAAACTGAAAATTATATGTATTTTGTGTGTTGTGACTGTTATGCTTTGGATAATACATTGCCAATAACATATATAAAACTTTCCTCTGTTATCTCACAGAATAGAATAATGACTTCTCTGGAACTACCAAACAGAAATCATAATCACATGGTGACCGTTTCCTCCTTCCGGGTGTTCAGGTCTGGCGTGCACATTTATGGGTACAGGAGAAGACTACTTGTCCCAACTCTCTCATCCATTTTCATTGATTAACAATATTTTGCATTTATAAAGCACTTTTAAAGTAATAATTGAGCACACTCAGATGAAAATTAACGGTCAAAAAAGGCTACTAAGAACTCCAAGTTTTAAGGTGTGTCTAAAAGAGGTGGCATGGTGGGGGAATATCACAGCGTAAGGACTAAATATCTGAAGATGCAGCTGCCAGTGGTGGCCACACACATCAATGATATGAATGCTTTCTCAGTTCAGCCTCATCAGGTCACATTCAGCGTGACAACTAATTCAATCTGCACCTTGTGTATCTCTCTGTAATGTCTGTAAAAATACTTGGGTTCAGTTTGTGATTACTTTTTAAAACACACTAACACTTGGTAATCAGCTGATATTAAAAGAGACAATTTTATGAATTCCCAGGAGAGGTAAGTAAGATTAACAACTAATCAAAAGGAAATCTGGCCTCAATCTTTGCCCATCTTCTGAGTTTAGATGAGGCATGGTTGGAGAGGCTGATTAAATTGTTCTCAAGGGAGCAGATGCGTACTGTTCCAGCAAAGCTACTGGGCCAAGAGGAGGAGGAGTGCAAATGTTTCCCCTCAGACTCCCCAGACCAACCTTTTGATTCTTCCTCATCTCAGTGTTAAATTGCTGACCTTTTGTCCTGAGGCTTTGCTGGAACAGCAAGTAGCTGCTCCATCCATCAGTCCCTCACTAGGGGCATCCCCCTCACAGCATCCACCTCTCAGAATCTTGTATGTTTCAATGAGATCATAAAATAAAAGAAAATTTACAACATAGGAGGCCATTTGACCCACTGTATCTTTGGTTGAAAATGAGTTACACATCCTAATCTCTGCTTCCCAACTCTAGATCTTGTCTCTTCTCTGCCTCTATCATGCTTTCAGGCAATGAATACTAGACTTTTTTCACCTCCCTTCCAATCCATCCACCGATTACTGGAAAACTTTAGCTGAGGAAAGACCGAATAGGCTGTAAAAGACCCCTCTGTGGAGGGGAATAGATCTTTCCTACATCTAAGACCCTTACGATTTTTTGTAAACCCCAATTATATTTTCCCTCTGCTTCCTTTGTTCAAAACAGCCCCAGCTTTTTCAATCTTGCCTTGTAGCTAATGCTTTCCACTCCTGGTAGCATCCTTGTAAATCACCTCCACTCTTTCCCCTAATGGTGACCAGAACTGGATGCATACTCAAGCTGTGACCTAATTCTTGTTGTATACAGTTCTAATGTAATCCCCCTACTTACATGTTTCATTCCTCAACCTAATAAAGGAAAACATCCTATCTGCTGCTTTAGCCACCTTACTGACATGTACTGCTACCCTTGAGGATCTGTGGCTATGCACTCCCTTTGTTGCTCTAGACTTCTCAGCTTTCAGCATCTCCCCTTTTATTGTATACTCCCTTGCCCTGTACCTCCCCAAGTGCACTTTCCCAACAGTTCACCAGGTTAAATTCTAGATGTCACTTTTTTGCACAGATAATCCTACATTGATATCTTACTGCAGTCCAAAGCTTGCTTGCTTTCTGTAAACATTGAGCCAATTGTTATATCATCTGCAAACCTCTTTACCATGACCTCCACACTTAAGTACAAATTAGTACTGAGCTTTAAGGAATGCCATTGGAAACTGCTCTCCAGTCACAAGACAAAATTATCACTGTCAGTTTTGGATCCACTGTGCTACTGTCACAAGATCCCATGGGTTATTTTATGACTAGCCTGCCATATTTTTTCCTTATTTTCTTATGACATAGAAGAAAGTAACTTCAGCCAATCAAATCTATGCCAGCTCACAAAGCAATCCCATTACCCCACTAATGTTCCCAGTAATCTGTTCTCCCCACATTCCCATCAACTTCTCCCACCCCCTCCACTCAGCTGCACATTAGCAATAATTTAGTGGCCAACTAACCTACCACCCCACATATCTTGAGGATATCTTTCCACCAGAGCATCTGTGGAAAGCCCACGTGGTTACAAGGAGAAGGTGCAAACTCCACGCAGATGGCAACAGCAGTCAGGACTGAAATTGGGCCCCTGAAACAGTGATGCAGTAAATCTATCAGCTGTGCCTCCCTGCTGCCATGTGGGACCTTGTCAAAAGGCTCACTAACTTCTATCAGTCACACTTCCCCATTCAACACTCCATGTTATCTCAAAAAAAATCAGTTGTTCATCAGAAATGACCTTTCTTTACCAAATCCATGTTGATCGTCTTTGACTAATTTGCACTTTTCTGTGATGAAGGTTGTTACGTCCCTCAGAATTGATTCCAATAATTTTTCCATCACTGAAGTTATACTAGCTGCCTTGTATATAAACAATTTACTCCTTTTAAGCAACCTCTTGAGCAGTCCCTTGGGATTGCGGATGACTTACTTCTGCTCTGGTTTTGTGGGTTCTAAAGTAGGTCAGGTAGTAGCTGGTGGGACTGGGCTGGAGGGTAGTTTGTAAGGTGATGTGTTCCTTCCACTGCTTGTGCAGGGTCCCTGTGTGTTCCTGATGCAAGGTCTTGAGGTCTCGATACCATCCTGAATACTCCTATACTTTGGGCAGTCATAGACCAGAGATTCCCAGGAGTCAATGAAGATGTTGGATTTCTTCAAGGACTCTTAGAGCACATCATTGAATCTTTTTCTTTGTCCAACTGGTAATCTCTTCCCATGTCAGAACTTGGAATAAAGTATCTGTATTAAGAGTCAGGTGTCAGGTATATGGATGATGTGGCCCACCCAATATAATTGACTGAGCACAATAGGCCCTCAATCCTGAAGCTGTTGGATTGAGGAAGGACAATAATGTTAGTCCGCTTATCCTTCCAGTGGATTTGAAGGATGTTGCAAAAAACCAAAGACACCAGTCTTTCCAGTGCTTTGAGGTGCTTGTTATAGGCAGTCCAGGTCTCAGAAGCATTGTGGAGGGAAGGGTCATTGCTGACCATGAGATATGTCCCGAGTCTTGTCTTGATGTTCAAATGCACTTTTCCTCAATTGATTGAAGGCTCTGCTGGCATATTAAAGCAAGACAAAGAGAGCTGAATGCTACAGGAAGTCCAGGAGAGTGTAGAATCATTTTTGAGTTTTCTTTCCAGTAATTTTTCAAGCCTGCTCTTTTCTTTCCTAATTTGCTTTCAATTACACCCCTACATTTTCCAAGCTCTTCTGGACTTCCTGTTGAATTGCGCTCTCTTTGTCTGGCATAAGTTGCCATTTTTACATAGAATGGTACAGCACAGGAACAGGCCTTTCAGCCCAATAAGTCTGCATCAACCATGATGCCAATCTAACTAATCCCATCTGCCTGCATGTAGTCAGTACCCCTCTGTTCCCTGCCTATTGATGGGTCCGTCTCAATGCCTCTTAAATGTTGCTATCATATCCGCTTATCCTCTACACTGAAATCCAGGTGGCTCCAGATTTGGCAAGTTCACCATTTATCTTGTAGGAACATCTTCAGCTTGACTCCTTGAATCGCCTTCATGAATGCCTCCCACTGCTCTGAGATTGAGTTACCCTGAAGTAGCTGCTTCTACTCCACTTTTTCTAAATCTTTTGGCTTCCCCAAATTTATAGCCTTTATTCCTGCTTTGTCTTTGTCTTTAGAATGCTGTTAGTTCCAAATGAATTATGTTCACTATTACAAAAACGTATTCCCTCTGATCTCTTTTCTCCTGCCCAACTTCATTTGCTAATATTAAATTGAGCAGCTTTCCCTCTCCCCCATCATCATCCTGATTAACCAAGTTCTCCTGAAAGCAATTTAGGAACTGTGTGCCTTTTATACCCTCAATAGGGTGGCACAGTGGGGCATTTAGTAGAACTGCTGTCTCTTGGCTTCAGTGACCCAGGTTCAATCATGACTTCCAGTGCTGTCTGTGTGAAGTTTGCCAACTCATTCTCCCTATGAACATAGGCGGTTTCCCCTGGGTGTCCTGGTCTCCTCCCATATCCCAGGGACAACAGGTAAGCAGGTTAATTGGCCATTGTAAATTGTCACTCGTGTAGACGAGTGGCAGAATATGGAGGGAGACAGTTGATGGGAACATGGGGAGAATAGAGGGAAAATTAATGCGGGGATGGGATTGCTCTGAATGCTGGCAAGAACTCAAAGGGAAGCCATTCAGCATATTATGTCATGTGGAAATATATACACTGTTTGTATCACAATTAACATTAGGGTAATGGCACCCCTACATTATTACTAGGTAACTTCCCCAACTATCCAGAAAGAGATCACCTCTCATTCTTCTGAATTCCAATTCTGTAATATCTCTGCTCCCTTTAGGTTAAATCAACAGCCTCAAGAAACCACGCAATTTCCCACAGTTGTGTATTCTGACAGAACTTTTAGCACAAAACAATGATTTGAAGTAAAATGGGAGAATCTGGCAATTTAGAATCCTATAACAACCTATGGGGCACATTTCTCTCTTCTCCTCAGTGATTTTGTCCATTTCTTACCCTACTCTGACTAGTAGTAATCTCCCATCCATCCCAGCATCAACTTGGATTTGACGAGGAGTGCTGTAGCTAACCACTGCAAGACTATTCTTTAGAGCCTTCCCTAGATATTTGTTTCACTTATTCATTTTGTACTGTATTTGGACATTGAAGAGTCAAATTACCAATACATTTTGATTTGAAACCACAGACACAATCTATGTGGAAAATCATGCACAAGTCACAAGTCATGGTATTGTTTCGCCTTTCTAACTTACATTGATCATTCTTGCTTGACTAATGGGCTGCAGCCCACTGCCTTCTGGAGACTTTGAAGTGTTTTTTAAGCTACATCGTCTCACTTTATGTCAAAGTAACCAGTTTGTTTAAACGTTGTTTTCCAGAAATTAGCAGGGCCCTGCAGTTCTGATATGAGGGGAGGGGAATAAGTAAATGGATTGATTGCCCCAGGGTTGGAATTTAAATGGAGCCAGGGATCCACCCACTTTTTGCTCTGTTGGATTCTTTTCTAGGCACAGCTATGTAAACAATGGATTTAGATGGAATTATCCATTCCGATCCAGTGAACTCCGTCTCTCGCTCAACCATTGTAAGGAACACCAGTACTTTGCAAGCATTTCTTCACAAGATCTAGACATGCAGTTGGAAGCAGTTTCTTAAGTGAATTACAAAGATAAAATGCTGCTTGTAACTGGCGTTATGCTAATCGATATTTCCTGTCATTTCCGATGGGGTCAGTGCCTGTGCATAAAAATTCTGCACAACTAGTGAATTCTATGATTAGATGGAATGAAGATTTTGTGTCTAAAGCTAATCTACGATATTACAATGAGGGATCAGCAACTAAATTGCCAAGTAAATGCCAGCATCTATTACCCACTTTTCCCACTGACAAAGTTTAATGATATCTTTTCCTTAAATTGGACATCTGCTTCCAGCAGAGTAATGGGTTCTTAAGCATCATTGTACTTCTCATCCCACTTCTCAGTTATATATCTGAAATGCCCAACCATGAGAGACTTGTAGAATTTTGTGATTTTAGACATTATGGAAGCTCGTCATCAGAGCCATCTCCATCCTTTCCACAAGTACAACCATGAATCCAAGTGCAGTTATATAAAGATACTTAACATCTTTCACAAGATTCACGGGTAAACCTTGTAAACCACTTTTGTACTAAAATAGATAATATGAAATCAACATATAGAAAAGAATATTCACTCCTATCTCAAAACATGGTTTGATTGTGAGGGAAGTTGAAGTTCACAGGTTGAAACTGCTTGTATGCCACCCCAAATAGGTGGAGCTTCAGATAATGCTGTTTAATGCCTTTCTTGGTATGGCAGAGACTAAAACTCACTGCCTGCATCTGGATTGTTCAGACATATAAGCAGGTTAAGCACAGATCATTTGATACTCTGGAATGGATATGGCCTTCCCTAGGGACCCCTATTTTCAAGCTCCTTCTGTTATCTGATGGAATTACAAGGTCTTGGCAATGCACATTTCACTTGAAGATACGGGACAGAGATGGCCCTTGTCCCGGTCACGCTTGTCCCTGACATGTGGTTGAGGTTGGCTGCTCCTCTGGAAGGTGTGCTGGGCAGTCAGGCCTCACTTCACACACTTCTTTGGCATGGTGCTCTGAGGTGACCAGCTGGAGGCCTGGTATGTACACTCCCCTAGGGAATATGCCCAGCAGCTATCACTCAACAAGAGCTTTGCTTCTCAACAATATCTCCATTGACTTGTTCCTCCTGTGCTGCCCATTGCTGTGGTGGATCAGCAGAAAGGTTGGAAGCTAATGGGTAAACTACAACCCATTGGCATTAAGCAGACAGAGAAGATGACAGAAAGTACTCTGTGTGGGATCTTTCACCAGGGATCCAGGGTGACCGAACAGGTGTTCAGTCTATAAATTGGCAGCCACAAGACAGAGTTTAAGTAATTGTTGGCAGAACTCAAATGATGCATCTTAGAGATAAGATATCTTTATTAGTCACATGTACATCGAAACACACAGTGAAATGCATCTTTTGAGTAGAGTGTTTTGGGGGCAGCCTGCAAGTGTCACCACGCTTCTGGCGCCAACATAGCACGCCCACAACTTCCTAACCCGTCCACCTTTGGAATATGGGAAGAAACTGGAGCACCCAGACATGGAGAGAATATACAAACTCCTTATAGACAGCAGCTGGAATTGAACCCGGGTCGCTGGCGCTGTAATAGCATTACGCTAACCACTACACTACTATGCCTGAACACTGTGATCCAGAAGGCAATGGCTTGTAATACAAAGGGAGATAAAGCAATATAATAAAAATAGACAATTATCATGCAGGAGTTTTTCATTGATTGTCCTTGTGGTTCTAAATTGAAATGTATCTGTATTTCGCCACCTGAATATCCTAATATGGCATCAAATGAACGCATGAAGCATAAACAAAGACCTATACACTATAAGGCCTTGTATGTGTTGTAGCCTTGCAGCATTGGTACTCTGAATTTTGACAGTAGCCACCATTGTCAAATCCATATTGAGGTGGACTGGATTGCTGGTCCGGATGTAGGAAGAAATGGACAAAATCACAGAGGGAATGAGAGGGATATGTTCCCTCAGATTGTTTTGGAATTCATTAAGTCCTTTTCAACTTAAACCACTGTTTGTGCCAATAATTGCCAAGTGATTTTGTACTGTGGTGTCAAAGGAGAGCAAAATCTTGTGGCCTGTGGTTTTAGTTCTGATATTTGCAGGCAATAAGGCTGGTGGGAGATTTATTAGGCAGGGAAACCAGAAATATGGGTTGGCCCATGGTCCATGCTAAATGTAACCTTGGTTGTGGCTGGGAAACAAATTCAGACAGTCAGCCAGCATCTCCCATGGATGCAGGTGAGTGCTTCCCAGGGAGATGCCTCACTTTTTCTTGCCGGGATGAGGGGATTAAAAATAGTGTCTCCATTGGTGGTTTGAACAGACATTGGTTGTAAATTCTTCTGCAAACAGACAGGTAAATTAAGGTAATTCTGACTATAAGGATTAAGCAATGAGAGAAGTGAAGCAATGAATACACAGGAGAATGCAGATGCTGGAACCTGGAGCAACAAACTATCTGCGGGAGGAACTCAGCAGGTCGAAGAGCATCTGTGGGAGGGAAAGGAATTGTCGATGTTTCGGGTCAAAATCCTGCATCAGGACCAAAGGACCATGAAGCAATGGATGCTGGGCATGTCATAAAGTAAGAGGAAGAAGTTATAGAATAGTGTAAGGTAGTTGGAGCCATGGTGCGAGATAGAGAGGTGGCAACCCTTATTTCCCAACAGCATTCTGGATAGTCAAAGAAGTGTTGCTTTAAGTAGATGATGACGCCCAGAGGGGGTGTGGTTATACAGGGAGGACCGTGTGGTGTGTTACCTTGCCTACCCTGCACCTTCTGTCGCTGTTCTGGGGGAATTAATGCCAAGCATCCACCAATCGTGTTTGCAAGGTCTGGAGGTTAGAATGGATGAGGTTGTGTTTCTCCATCCTTGGCTTTGTGCCACACTCTGTGGCCAACTGGGCACAGATGGGAATTGATTGTTTTATTTGTGACCCAATATAATAAAAATATGGATGAAACTTGCAGTGAATTTGAGAGCAATGAAAGAGAAAAGACATTTTTTTGCTCTTACGTCGTGCAGTGTGGTATTCTGTAGAACAGCACCGGCTGCACAGTGCAGTTATAAGGCTGTCCTCAAACTTCCTTAAACTGCTATCTTCACCAAGAAATGTCAATTGGTGTCACTTCTGGTTTAACCGAATACACCAGTTTACCATCAGTGTTTACATCAAAAGATTCACAGAAGCACAAATGGATAACCTCCCTGCCGCTCACACCAGAGGCCAGAGACAAATGTTAAGATCCAACGTGACTTAATCACTGAGGATATCATGGGCCTTTGTCACTGCAACCAGTTAGGAAATTACATTCACTTACCTGCACAACAGTTGATCTCTCGAAGTGATGCTCATGGGTTGGGACTTATCTCTCGCCACTACTGGGCAAAGTCAACTGATTGTAGATAGGAGCAATCTTAGAGTTTAACTTTCTGTTAGTTAAAAGAGCCTCGTCATTGTATCAGGAAGTTTCCAAGCAAGCTTAGTTAAACAAACAAGCCTGGTGCATTTGATGGCGCTTGTTTGCTGAATGTGGCACAACAGCAGGTGCTGATCTGTGGTGACCTTCTGATCCTTGTTTTAGTATGAGAATCTCTGCAAGAATAATCAGTGACATAATGACCTTAATATGTCACCAATTGTTTCATTTTCCATTTTTTCTTGCTTATCAGTGTGAAGCAACACACGGCTGACATGACAATGCTCCCTTAAGAATTCCCTTATCAACTTTCCACCTGTCAGGAATCAGCAGAATCTCAGATTATTCTGGCAGCTGTATAAACAGTCTGAATAAAAGCTGCACGTATCTCCTCTCATATATCTTACATATATCAGAAATCATTTATACATATAGCAGCTGCAAATGTTATACTTGATCATCTCTCCGAAAGGCATTTCAGTGATCTCAGTGGAATACAAACATTCAGTGTGTGGGATTAGACAGATTGGTGTGGCAGGGAGGAGTGGAAACAATCATTCTTTTGTCTTGGTCAATACAGTCTTTCCTAAGTAAACAAATGGTTTTACTGAGGCACGTGCTTATTATATGGCACATGGATTAGAATGAGCTAGATTTTCAACATATTTGCCACATAGATAGTATTACACAAGGAATCAGATAACATCAAAGCTAAAGCTTTAGTGGTTCAGGACAGCATACTAGCTCCATTTTACCCGCTGCCCTGTCTGGTTGTGCTGGGAAGGGATGAGCAGGGTGATAAAAGTTCCCTGCTATCTTCGCCGAGAAACGTCAATTGGTGTCACTTCTGGGCTGAAACTAAAATTAGGATCTGGATGACTGATAATGAGGAGCAGAATATTTTTTTGGGTGTAAGCTGAATTCTCCTTTGATATCAGAAGATGGAAAATCTATTAGCGATCTAGAAAATCTCCTTCCCCTCCACCAACCTGCACCATCATCCCCAACTCTGCAGGCAAGTCAGCTGCTGACCAAGACTGTCCAGGGAAGCTCATGACTTAAGACTGGCTAACAGCCATTTGGTCATTTAAAGGACATATGCAGCAGTTACTTATTTGTGGTATAATGTGTTTGACTGCATCTCTGCAACTATGTGTTGTACAAACAAATTAACACAGTACCAGCCAGACATCTTTTAATATAGTCTTTTGCTTATTACCCGCTCTTTGACTTGTCTTTATTTCCTGATCAAAGAAAATGGAGGAAGAAACTGGTTCTCGTTGCCCCAAATTCTGATGCAGAGACAGATGCAGGAGGGACCAAGGTTGGGGTGAAGTGCTCTGCACTCTAGGATCACGGGGAACCAGCTTGAGCCAAAATTAGTTAGGGTTATTTCTCAAGCAACCTCTAGGCCTAGTGCTAGGGTACACAAGAAGGCATTTGGCATCACTATAAGCCTGGCAATTGACTGCCTCAGATGGAACAGGTCTCAAGCTTTGGAGCATGTGGATGCAACATAGGTAATAGCCACCACCAAGAAAAGATCTCTGTGGAGTCAGAAGTATCAATGCATCTAATTAACATTTCTGATTGCTGTCATCCTCTAGGATCTGCCCTCAACCCCCGGAGGCTAAGTCACTGTGCTGCTGGAAGGGCAGGCAGCAGTGAGCTGCCTTGTGGAAGAGTGGCATGTGCTCCCCCATAATCGTTAACTGAGTTCTGATGATCAATTTCCTGTGATCCTCAAGCCTTACAATTTGTGTGTTTAAAAATACCCTAAAAGAATTTCTAGGTCCTGATCGTTTTATGGATAACTTGGTTATGCCTGTAGTGACCATGAGGTATGTGCTGGCACTATGTAAAGCTCTTGTCATTTGATGCATAACTTTCTACAAGCACAAGGCCCCAAATGATTGACCTAGATGCTGTTGATGGTTGGCTTGAGAAACAAAGGACTGCAGATACTGGAATCTAGATGAAAAACATGATGATACTGGAGGAACTCAGCAGCCAGGCAGCATCTGTGGAGAAAAGCAGGCAGTCAACATTTCAGGTCAGGACCCTTCTTCAGGACTCCTGATGGTTGGATTATTACTCCAAATGAGAATGTACACTATCTAGTGTAGTGTTCCTTTCTACTAGAATTTGTATCCTCTTGGTGCTCAATCCTCCTTTAAGAACTTAGAAAATGGTAGTTTTCTATGGTTCTATGGTTCTATGGAGTTGGAATTGGATACATGCCCCTTGAGCCATTCTGTCACTCAGAGATATCATGGTCAATCACCTACCTCAATATCACTTCCCTACCCTATCTCCACATCCCTAATTCATCTGGATTCCAAGATTTTTTTATCAAAACTCTTGAATACACTCAGTGACCCAGCATCTACTACCTTCCGGGAGGAAAAATTCCAAAGATTCATAATGTTCTATTCAAAGAAATTCCCCCCTGTGCTCCTCACCCCGATCCTCAATTCTAGACTCTTCAGCCAAGAGAAATATTTTTCACATCTACGATGTCAACCTAACTCAGGAACATATATTTCAATAAGTGAGATAACATTATGAGTAAATATTTTTTTCTTCTTCCTTCTATTCACTCAGCATTCAGAGGCAGGAGCAGTACCTCCTACTCATATATGCTGTGACTGATAGGTTGTTGTATCCTCTAACAAACTTCCCTCCCTTGAATCACATGTGTGCACCCTGCTAAGTCCCAAATTAATATTCAATTGTCTTTTGTCTCTAGTGTTTATTAGAATGAGGATTTGTTGATTATTAGCATTGAATAAACCAGGAAAGCAAAATTGTTGAATGAGAGCAAATTTAATCAAACTTAATTCATAGGTTGGTCTGTCAAGTGCCAATGGGCCTGTTTCATCTCTTGGTGACTCAATGGACAATTCTCTCCAAAACAGTAGGAAGCACAGGCTAAATAGAAAATACTGTAAGTTTTTTTTTAGTGATATACAGCACAGAAACAGGCCCTTCAGCCAACGTCCACGCTGACCATTAATCATCGATCTACACTAATCCTACATTATCTATTTTTTATTCTTCCCACATACCACAACTCCCCCAGATTCTACCACTCACCTACACATTAGGGACAATTTACAATGACTAATTAACCTACCAACCCACGTCTTTGGAATGTGAGAGGAATGAATGTTTTCCCAACTGTAAAAAACACTTATTAAATAATGGAAAGAATTGTAAGATATGGAACCTCAAATTAATTAGATTCAGTGAGATGAGATGTCATAAGAATAAGTAAGAATTATATATGTAGGGGAACGTAAACCAACAAAAAGACCAACTCTTTGCATTACATATTTGTGCCGATCTATGAATTTTCTGTGGTTCCATTAAGCTGGGCCAAATCTTGCTGGCTGGAATCAACGGTTCCAATCACAATCACTGGCTTTTAGCCATTGACGACTTATTGAGTCTCCACATGTGAGCTGGTGAACACAGATTGACCAAGTGACAGATGGAGCAGCATTATTCACTACGCTCTGTCCTTGGATTCCTCCCGCAGTGGAACCCAGCCTTCCTGGAATTTCCCAGCATTAGCCATCCTGCACCAGGTTAGACCCAGTGATCCAGGAGGACTCTGGGTCTGTGAATTAAGATGTAATATAAGTAATATATTATAATTGTAATGTTAGTAATATTTATCTTACATTAATTTAATATTTTGATTATTTATATTTATAGTGTTGATTAACTATTATTTTATTTATTAATTCATTACATCGATTTTAACTGTATTTAAATATCTGAGCGTAAGAAATATTTTAAAATTGTTATAAGTTGTGACAGTTTTATTTATAAGTAGTCAAGACAAAATTCCACCCCCCAATTTTCCCTTCTGTCAAAGCCCATCAGGGACATTCCAGGAGTGGTACCTCCGTCCCGTGTGTTTAGAGGCCTGGTCACCACTTAAATATCTCAACTCAACTTGAGGGTATGGAGACCAGCAAGATCTGCCCTCTAGTCCAGGTGAGTTCCAGTGTACAATGGCCATGGATGGTGACCCCAGTTTAATCCGGCCCCAAAAATTTTTCATGTAAACCTTAGCATGGCCAGCCTTTGGGCAGCCTTGTATTTTCTTTCCTTTTCTGAAAACTTATCATTGCATTTTTTTTCTCAGTATCGAAAATCCAACATAAGAGTTTGAACATTAAAAACAAAACCTCATGATAATTGTAACATGAATAATGTTTCAGATGAACTTACTTTTATTTTCTTTGATGAGGCAGCAGGTTGATAAAGGTGGTAAATTAGGTTTATCTGGAAATTAGAAGCAGATAGGATTAAAGGTACAGTAGTAAATTGGGTTTGCAATTGACTAAAGGATGGGAGACAGACAGTGGAGGTGAATGGATATTTTTTCTGATGATAGAATTATACAGTAGGGTCCCTAGTGATTGCGTTTAATCCATTGTTTTTCTTGTATATAAAAATGTCCCAAAACTTTGTTCAATTTTGATGTTTGTGGATGATACAAGACTTGGCAATACAGTAAGCAGTAAGCAGCATGTTGCAATCTTCAAGAGAACTTCAGCAGCCTGGCAGACTCATGGAGGTTTTAATAAGGATGAAGTAATGCACTGGGAAGGAACAACTTCAAAAGACGTTTAATCAAATGGATGCTAATTTGAAGATATGCAAAAATGAGGGGATTGGTGGTGGGGGAGTGGATGTGTGTAGTTGTATTCACGATCTTTGAAGGTGAGAATGAGGGTGATAAAGCAGTTGCAAAAGCAAACGATACACTTGGCTTTGAAACAGGGTATTTCATATAAAAATAAGGAAATCCTATTAAGCCTTTACAAAGCAATGGTAAAGCTTCATCTGGAGAACTGTGTAGAATTTGGGCACAACATTTTAAGTGGAAGTAAAGGTGCTGAAGAAGGTGCAGAAAAGCTTTACTGAGGTAGTTCCACTTGATTAGAGAAACTAGGATTGTTCTCCTTAGAGCAGAAGTAAAAAGAAAAATGAAGCGAAACTGTTCCCACATAGAGAATTGTTAAGATCTGAAAGAGTAGCATAAACAGATTCCAGAGGAACTTTCAAAAGTTCAGGTATTTGAAATTTGAAAAGTTATTGAGGAAAAGTTGTAGCATGGGTTTAAATGATTCTACATTTTTGAAGACTTGAATAGCCATTTTCTATGCTCCAAGGATTGAAGAATTACCTTTTATTTCTTTTATTGTTTTGATGGACGCTTCTCCAAATTCCTGAGCTTGGAACTCACGGTGTTGGTTTTAAGTCTCAGCTGTGTGTTAGGCCTGTGGAAGCAGGCAACAGCTGCACAGAGCCCCTACTGAATTGTTTGTCTGTACCTAAACAGGCTTGGAATGGGAGCAGATGCCTCACTGACGTTATTGGGGAGGAGTGAGCAAATGACTGGGAATAGCATGAGTGATTGGCTAAGGGGAGGGAATGGTAAGGGACTAGTGGTGGGCCACAATTATATCATAAGGAGCATCGGTGACTCTTTCCACTGCTGCACACCAAGGTTCCTTCTACCACTACAAAAAAAGGAAGAGAGTCCAGAGAGGAGAAAGATAGGAAAGCAGAAGGAAGACAAGAAAAAAGAGATTTGCACTTGTATTACATCTTCTTGACTTCATGATTTCAAAGCACCAAAGCCACATAAATATTTTGATAAAGAAAGAAACAGTACAATGTAGACAAAAGAGGTGTGTTGTAGAGGGGAGAAGTAACTCTATATAAGATACCATGAAAAATGAATGCATTTTTTAGAGTCAGCAAAATTATATCTAATAATAATAATAATCAAGGCTAATATTACTCAGGAGTCATCTCGAATGCTGCAGAATTCTGAAATATAACTAAGATTGAAATCAATTGCTGTGGGATAGATCTTCATTTCCGATTGCTAGCACAAACAGGCATTATAATTCTGGCTGCCGATTGAGCTGTTTTCCTGATTCAGTTCCATTGAATCAAATAGGTGACCAACACTGTAGCAATTGTTTAGTGCTGGCACCAAAGATAAATTTCCACTCCTAATTGTCTATGACTGGAATGAAGTGCGTAGGTCAAGGATTCCCGCTGAACAATTATCAGATCAAACTAACAGTATTTTGAATTGGTAAGTCAGTTGCTGGTAAATTTGGTTACCATCAATCTATAGCATCAGGGTCCATCTGAGGGTCTCAATGGTGGCTCTGATATTAGCTAAGCCTATAATGTGAACCATCAGAAAATTTGGGATGGAAGGCTAAAACATTTGGATCTACTTGTGGCTAATTACAGTGTCATATTAGCAGAGCCTCAGTGAAAGTTTTAATGATCTATGGAAGCTATGGTAACTTTGTCAATCACAGCAGATGGTGACAGCTATAGGGAGTGAAGGAGTGCTTTGGGAAATCACAGTCAATGGCTTTCACCCACAAATTTCACTCACTGGAACATGACAGGCTTTATACCCACAACTTCTCACAGAGTAGTTCTTGTCCTAGTAGAAGCACTGGATTACAGAATCAACCCTGAAGGACCAAATCTATTTATTGACCCTTAATCCAACCCTCATGGAATATATAATTAGGTAAGTTTTACAGAAAGTGTACAAGGCACTAGTGAGACCACCTCTAAAGGACTGTGAACAGTTTGATCCCCCTATTCAAGGAGAGATAATATTTTATTGGAGATGGTTTCAAAAAGGTTCTCTAGGTTGGGTACAGAGCGGCTGTGCTGTGAGGAAAGATTAAACAAGTTGGGACTCTACTCATTGGAGTTAGAAGAATAAGAGGTGATTCTTAGGGGACTTGACAGAGTAAATATTGAGCGGATGTTTCCTCTCATGGGAGACTTAAGAACCAGAGGGACAGCCTCAGAATAGTGGGGCACTTATTTAAGAATGAGGTGTGGAAGAATTTTTTCTCTCAGATAGTTGTTAGTCTTTGGAACTTCTTGCCACAGAGAGCTGTAGGAGGCTGAGTCCTTGGGTATATTTAAGGCCAAGATAGATTTCTAATCAGTTAGGGAATAAAGGTTTATGGGGAAAGTGGACGAGAAAAATAGTTCAGTAATGATCCTATTGAATAGTGGAGTAGACTCGAGTGGCTGAATGGTCTACTTCTATTCCTGCTTCTTATGTTCTTGATGAAATTAGATGGAATAACTGATTAGTAGGGAGAAATTTGTAACTCCACACAGATTTTTTAAAATTCTTGTATGTGTGTTTTTTTAAGTTCTTTGCCCTTGTAGAATGCTGTTAAGGTGCCAAACCATGGTGACATCATTCAGGGATCTCCTGCTTGGAAGCAACTCAAGCCAGAATCAAACAGCTTGTCAGATGTTATTTTTATTTAGTGTTCTACACCGCAGTGAAAGCTGCAGAATCTGAGAAGAGTAATTAAAGAGGAATTTACTTTAAATGAGCTAATAGAAAGTAAAGAATATGTGGAAGATATTTGCAGAAAGGAAATAAGAAGACACAAAAAGTGAGATTGAGGCTCAATAGATGTTGACAGTTTAGCACTACCTTAAACAGGTACATGCCATTATTTAGCATTTTGATATAATATTCATTTTACCACTCTTCACTTGTTGTTGATCAATTATTTGTCTCCACAAATTGCTTATTTATTTATTACTTATTTTAACTTCCATTGTTCTCCATGTATGTAAACAAAACCTTCGTTTGATATTGGCACTAAATACATCCACTGTGAGAGTACACTGACTTCATACCCAGAATCAAAAGTTTATAATCTAATGAACACGTATATATAAAAAAATCACAACTTATCCTTCAGAATTTTTATCACACCAGTGAGATTTTTGCACACAGCACATAGTAATTCTCAGGAACATCCCTGAGTGCAGATGTATTCTCCTGCAGCACTTCATAACCCGATCTCTCCCACCAGACTAAATTCAATCCATCACATGGAGGCCAAGTCCACAACATTTTTTTTTTATCACATCACAAATCTTTGCTGAAATAAAATACTTAGCGCAATTGGTAAACCACTAAAGTTCCAACATTCCTATTTTATTCAATTACTTACTGTCTAGCATGGTTGAGGAAAACAGAGAACAGATCAGTTTAGAAGTTTGCAGCCAGGAGTTGAGGAAATGTGTGTTATGTCAAATCACTTCATAATGTAGCAGTGGAAAGGAATGAAGGGTTAATGATCAGAAATAGTTTGAAAGTGTAAGAGAGGCAGAGGACTGAGCTTCTGAGGGCAGAAAAATGATTTGGAATTAGGGGAGCTTGGACCCTCCTACCCATTATAAAATGTTGATCTTTGCTGACTAAAGTGCAGTGATGAGAGGTGAGAGGCCAATCCATAAGAATCCATCAGTAACAGCATGAACGCTAATGACTAATGAAAGTCAGTGCTTGACGGGCTATACTGCTGCCTGCACAATGTGATCAAGAAATTTATTCCCAGTTGGCAGCACTAAACATGCTGCATGGTGGCATCAGTGCTCTGGTCCTGAACTTCATTCTATTGATATCAATGGAATGAATTTCAGAGATAGAGTACACTGTGTTGAGCATTTAGTGTTACTTATTGAGGATGACTGTCTTTACATGTGTGTGTCTTGGTTTACCTCACACCCAACATGGATCCTTCAATTTAACATGTCAACAAATCATCACCAAGGAATTGCATTTGCAAACACAACCACTCTAAAGGTACTACAACTGATTATTTATCTATAAAGTAATATGTTGCGAGGGGAGTGCAGCTGCAAGTCCAGGCCAAGAACAGGGCCCGGTTCCTATACTTCCCTGAGGGACAGAATTACAGCACAGCCTGGTCGGTTGATTTAGTTTATTAATGGCTCACCACCTCTGAGATATTTGCGCAGGTTTTGGTGCATAGTCTCCTGTAAGTAGCACAGCAATAATTTTAAAAAGACTGTCTTGGGCTTTTCCAAGAGAACCATCAGACTAACAGAAAACCAAATGTTTACCAGCTCAGCCAACTTCCCGCACAGTTTGGAATGCGTGTCATAAAAATTTGACAGATTACTTGTGAAAAACATAAAAGATGTTGTGAAGGTTACTTTTTAAAAATAAATCCACAGTTCTTTAACGTGCATTTTTCAATTAAAGGCTTGACTTCATAAATTGCCAAGTTGCTCCCATCACCTACAGTACTGGGCTGTTAATGGCAGGTCATGAGCCTTCTATCCATTTATCCCTGGAGTCTGGGTTTAATTCATAGCTATGATATTATTATTTTTTTGATGACCATAAGGAAAGAAGCGACCTGCAATTTTCATGCATCGGTGTCAGATTCCTTGTTACAGTGCTCAAGCCTATCAAGTAAAAAGCAGGGAGCTGATTAGGTTGAGTCCACTTTAACTGAGGTTTCCCAGTTATTCTTGTAAAGGATGGAACCTCTGTTTGCCCCTCAATGAACAATATGCTGTCATCTATTCAGGACTTCTGGATGGACATGGTTGTGAATGCTTCAGCCCTGCCTCTAGCACACAGATAATTGGTCTCACCATCACTGAGACTGGGGATATTCTTGGAGACTCCTCCTCCTGTTGGCTGATTAAATTTCCAATTTGGCTGTCAGTAAGTCACTTTTGCTTTTATGTCTGGAAATGCTTCACCTCAGCACCACACTTCAAAGCAGGGAACCACTGGCCATTATGTGTTCCAATCAATGGTTGAATTGAGAAGTGATAGAACTTGGCACTGAAGTTAATCTGCTGGTTTGATATCTTTAGAAATGGGGTCCGATAGTTACCTGCTCTTAAAGCTACCATGTTATTATAAGCCCTGATTTTTTTAATATATATATTTAATTTGTAACTTTGTTTGCAATGAAATTAAAAGGAAGAATTACTATTGTGTTCCCAACCAACAGTGTTAATCAATAGCTAGATGAAACAGAAAGCTATATTTATTGGTCATTTGGGTGAATAATGCAAACTCTTTTATCAACTCTAGAAGGTGAATATTGATGTTAAAGTATAAAGTGTGCAATGTTTTGAAATCTTTGATGTCATTTCTTATTGCAGCCTTCTTTATGAGACAACATGACCTTGACTGTGTGCTGTGTATTTAACATGTATGAGTGATCTTACTGGTTTTATCCCAAATTATTACATCACTTACACCATGAGTCTGGCCAAAATTCCTCAGTCATGAGCAATGTGAGAGAAAAAAAGTAAAATATGCTTTTTTAGAAGATCTTGGAAAGAAGGATACGGATCAATAGAGTCTGGAAAATACAACATCTAACATTGGTACTGGAAAGTTTTGGTCTGTGGCTTAAGGATGATGTTAAATGCAATGTTAATGTGGTGCTTTGAGATTTCCAACTGTGTCTGAATAGGGGATTTATAGGTTGATTTATGTGAAAAATACTGCTTTTAGGTTTAATGTGGCTCTCCAAGTTTTCCAATTCGAAGAACAGCAGAGACAAGGAATTCCATTAAAATTCAGAAGAAATCTCTCAACTAGTGTGTTTCAAGAAAAGATGGTCAGTTTAGAGATTCCAGGTACATTCACAGCTTTTAAGGTGAAGATGCTTACACACATAAAATGTCTGGAGGAGATTTTTGAACTTATCTCAAAAATTTAGAAAAATAGTTCAGTTTCATTTAAGGGCTTACTGGTGAATCTCTAAAATGGGAAGGATTTTCCGGCCAAGTTTTATCAGGAGGAGGCCTAATTCCCCAGGTCAATTTTGGGAATTAGAAGTTGTTAAAAAGAAAGGAAGATCTTCCAAAAATCAAATCAACTCATGGGCCATAAGTGAAGTAAACCCCATTGAATTTAGAACATAAAGATTGCCATTGCTTTACCCATGGGTTATGTGAGTTTGTAACCAGATGTAGGAAGATTAGGACACATTCTTGATTACTGAGGCCATTTATGTTGATATTGTGGGGTATGGTAACGTGATAGTTAAGTTACTGGGTTATTCTGAAGTTGAGTGGAATATTGATTGCTGAGGTAATGCCCCTGAACTTTTTGTCTGTGGCATATGACCCACACTCACCACTGCCTTATGTGGTTAGAACAAACTTAATTTTTGCAAACTCATCAGTGTCACCTTCCTGACCAAGCCATCCTGATTTTTATTGATGAGCCCCTGCATGGCAACAGGACTTTCACACATAATGACATCATGTACAGGGGCCAGAACAAGCACTTGGCCCCTCAAGCACCACCATGCAATAAGATCATAGCTGATCTGATTTTAAGCTCTTCTCTGCATTCCCACCACTCTCCAGTAATCTTTCAACTTCCTGCTTATGAAAAGTCTATCTACTTTTCCCTTCCACCACTTTTTGAGGAAAAGAGTTCCAAAGACCTACAGCCTTCTGAGGTAATAAATCATTGCCTCATCTCTGTCTTGATCACCCCTTATTTTTAAACAGTGATCCCCAGTTTTAGATTCCCTCCCATAAGAAGAATTGTCTTCTCCACATCTGCCCTATTATGTTCCAATCAAGCTCCTCATTTCTCTTCTGAACTCCAGTAGGTACAAGCTAGCTTGTCCAACCTTTTGTTTAGGAAACAACTCATCCATTCCAGGTTTCTGATATACGGAAACGTTCAAAGCATATTAAAAATCAATCCACTTAGTGATTTAAATAACTGAAAAGTTAACAAAAATACTTAAAATAATTTAAAGCATTAACGGAATTCACCTAATTAAAATAATGCAAACACCTGAAACTTACCTTCTGAAGAGTCGCTCTCCCAGAATGTTGACTGCCTCTCTACAGATGCTGCCTGAGTTTTTCTAGCATTTTTTGTTTTTGTTAAAAACCTATTATTGTCCCTCAAAGGCATTCCTTTCCAATCAAATAAATGGAGTTTCTGAGAGTGATTTTCTTCCAGAGGAAGGGCTGGGGAATTACTGCAATTTCATGACCACGTAAAGAATCCAGCATCAGAGTGCGGACACAAAAAAGCTGGTGATGAGTGGCCAGCAAGTTTGGGACTTCTAGGCTAAAATCCAGGCCATGATGTTGAATCTGATCAGAGGAGCTGGCAATTTTAAGGCCATAATTAAATAAAGTTGCAGTGAAAAGCTGTTAAGAGCAAAGGTGACCTTTGCTGATGGACTTTATGAGAGTACTACACAGTTGTGTTCCAGCAAGGAATTCTGCTCAAAAGAAACTCTAGATCCAGAGCATTATGGTTCATTGTTAATGACCTCTGAAATGGCTTCAGGAACACTTATTTCAGGAATAATTGGGGATAGATCATGGATGCTGATAGGCAGGTAGTAATAATGCCCACATTCTGTGAATGATGAATCTTTAAAACCGCAATTAAGTAAATATCTAAACTGGACATTATAACAATTATTTTTGTACATAACTAGTTCACGTTTTAGTCAGCCTGGGGAATAAATAAGTTTTCCAAGTTTGTCATCAATCAACATTATGTTGATATCAGAGTTATTCCCTTTTGAATAAATAGATTAATGACTGAGTTAAAGTGAGAAACCCAGTGACCAGAAAGCAGGGAAGACTGTTGTCAACTACCCTGTCTAAAGAATATGATAATAAGCAAGAAAAGATGATTTGACATTATCGTCAGTGAGGTGGATGGTGATTTTGGATCTGTTATGTACAAATTTGGAATGATCCTCTGCAGTTATCTTATTAAATACTATGGGGAGTCCAGTTTGGATCTTTTCCACATTAAGTGCACTGTGAACAGAGCCAACTTGATGGATAATAACAGAAAGTGTTGGAAATATGCAACAGGCCAGGCAACTCTGTGGAAAGAGAAACCTGAAATGTTAACTTAGTTTCTCTTTCCACAGATGTTGCCTGATCTGCTGAATGTTTCCAGCACTTCCTGTTTTCACTTTAGATTTCCAGCGTCAGCAGCTTTTTGATTTTCGATACAATGAATAAACTTTCTGAAATAACAGTACAGAACTGACAGGTGCTTAACAACAGCTTCATGTTATGCATAGTTTGAATACTGACAGCATCTTTTTTCTTGGGCGGTACCCTGGGATGGAGGATGACTTGCATCCACTCTAGTTCTGAGCAAGAGGTCTGTGTCTGTACTCTTTTAACATGGAACGGTTGTTACGTACGAGTTTCCGCACTATCTTGACAGAGTGAGGTCTGTGTGCGATAGCAGGGAGATTAGACCCTGCTGCAGAAACTTAACACAAACATGCACATGACCACACATAGACACAAACTCTAAGCATATATGATGTACTCTGACTACATGTATGAAGATAAAGGTGAAAGATCTTGCCCACACCCTTTCCTTCAGCCCCTCACCTGCAGTTTTTTTTATTTGCTGTAACACAGCATTACCAAGCATTCTAGGTGGTCATTACTTGCAAAGTGCCAGATCCTACGGCAGCGGGGCAGTGTTGGAGGGAGAATATGTTGCTTCTAGCTGTGGAATTGCAAGATTCAGGAGTGTTGTGCATGTTTAGCAAGCAGACAAATAGTGACCTTACCTATGCATGACCCCACTCAGTATTCCCACCTGCTCATCCATCTCTGCCTTGTCCTGCAGCGCCCTCCCCAGGCTGCTGTTCATCAGCCGCTGCTTGCAGCCTGGGGTCCGGGTAGCAATGGTCAGCTGCTGCAGCCTGTGGCAAGCACGGTTGCTTCAGTTTGTCTATTGGGGAACTGGGTGGCACTGCTTGGGATTGGGATTGGGATCGGGATTGGGATCGAGTCCATGCACGCTGCTCCAGATTCTCTGACACCACTGCCATTGAAGGTCTTGTCGCTGCCATTTGCTGCACACGAGCTACCACAAGGGCTGGACGGAGTGAGGTCCATTGGAGACTGAGCTCTGCTGTGCAGACTTATCACACACACGTTTGTGTGGGCACACACACCCACACCTCAAGCACACACAGACACACTGACCACACTCATGTACGGATACACGAATTTATATCATCACTACCTTTGCCACTTCTGGACTCTCATCCACATCCCTTAGCAAAGTTCAGCTCATTCTTAGCTCTGCTGGCCACATCCTGTTCTACACCTGTCACTCGCAGCCTTCCATGGATTGAATTTAAATTACTCACCCTTGTGGTAAAATCTCAACCTGATCACATGCTCCCAACTCAACATTCCTTCAGCTCTGCCTACTTGTGTACTTACTCCTCTCATCCCACCATTGATGGGCAAGTCTTCAGCTGCATGTACCCTATACTATCCTTAAATCTCTCCATTCCTGAAAACCCACTTCTTTAACCGCACTTTTGGTTGTTGCTTCTAATATTTCATTCGTTGACTTTTCTTTTGGTTGTTATTCAGCTGAGCTTCTTGGGAGATTTTCCAGTGTTAACAGCACTGGACTAATGCAATTTGTTACGGTTGATGTTGTGGTCAATTGGTTTTCATGATTAGATTACCAATGAATTATCTGAGTTCCACAGTTCATCAACCTTGAAAAATACTAATGAAAAGTTATCCTATATGATTCTAACTCAGAGAAATAAATGCTATAATTTGTTGACTTAGTTAATGGGTTCACAAAAATTTCAATTGACCTCCACCCAAAAACTACATACTTTATACTTCATTGTCAAAGCAGCCTGTTTTTATTTGTGCTTCCACTAGCATGGTTTTCCACAATTAAATTTTAATGTACTTCCATTTTCCAATTCTGTGATTTTCAGTATGTTTCCACACTTATATTTTACTGATGTATAAACAGGTTTTCAGACCAGCAAAAAGCTCCAATTTTTATAAAACATTAGATTAAATAAACAAACCACTAGGAAATTTACAGGTTGTTTTAATTGTTCAATTATTCAGTTTTAATTGTTCAATTATTATATGAAAAAAGGGGCTCTGAAAGCCACAGGCATGCAATTCCATAGTTGTCAAATTATCTAGGTCAAGAAATTTGCCCAAATATTTTCAGTTATTTTCCTGTATCCAAAAGAACACACTTCATGGATATTGCTGGCATTAACTCAAACATATAATTTTAAAAACAAATTCCTGGTGATGAAATTGGTAGTTATTTCTTTATAGACCTATTGATTGTTTCAGAATAAACTAGGCCATTCAACCCATTATGCCTGTACAGGCCCTTAGACACATACCATTGCTCTTGCATTGTAGCCATGTACATTACTTCCTTTTAAGTATTTATCTGATTTGCTGATGAAAATTGTTATTTAATAGTCATGTTACCAAATTAAACTGCATCTACCATGAGTTGGACACTTTCAACAGATTGTCGGTATCTTTCTGAAGTCTATTGCTATTCTCCATTTTTGAATTTTGCTTCATCTGAAAGCTTTAAAATAAATCCCTAATACCCAAGGCAAATTCATTAACATTGATTAAAGAAAGAAATGGTCCCAATTTTGATCTTTGGCAAACACCTCTGTAAGGTTCCATCCAATCTAGAAATCGTTCATCAATTCTCTCTGCTTTCAGGTGTGTTGTGTCCACATTGCCATCATTGTTTTAATCTCATAGGTTTATTTGAAAGAAATATTTAAATTTCATATATGGAAGCAATAAATTTGAAACCATTTTTGAAATAATTTTTTCACCTCCCCCCTTCTGTCATATTGTTATACCATCTGTCTATTCTTTTCCCTTGTTTATTTTGCAAACACCATTCCTGCTCCTTTGTCTCTGTGTTTTTCTCTATAAAGCTTGTTCATAAACAAACATGATGCTTAGCATGCTCGACCTTAATGTAGAGGACTGGATTGATGTCAAAGCCTGGACAGAAATGTGATTCATTGTGACGCTTTGTCCTTTAAAGCAACCTACCCAGCCAGCTATATTTTTCATGAAACACATTTACTGCTAAGCTAAACCTCGATATTGCTTTCTGCTTCTCTGACACTTTCTCTTCCTTCAATATCTGACATGCTTCCATTTCTTTCACCTCCTCTTCAAAATCCTTGTTCTTGATTGTTTCTCCACCTGATCTGGATTTCTCATCGAGACATCCCTTTTTAAATCAGCCTCCACATATTCAGTGGTTTCAATTTCCATTTTCATTTACTTCATGTTCTCTCTTCTGATTTCATATCTGCCTTATGTCTATTCCTTCATAGAAAGTCAATGCTTCCCTGACTACTACGCGGTTATGTTTCTTTCTGGGTCAAATTTGACAGGGCATTTCACATTGATACTTGTGTGGAAAAGTCACTTTCCTTGTCATTTATACACATAATAATAACTTAATGGGGACCTACTTGAATTGGATTCCTACCTGTCAGCTGCCTTCGAATCAAGGGGGTACCCTTTAACTTTCTCTACAGTGTACAGCACCTAATGACTGATGTGTTTTGCATTAATGTGACTTGATTTCCTCCGGTGCATCATTATGTGTGTATCTGGTACAGAAAACAGTTCATCTGAACAAATGCAATTTGCAATGCGAACTGCCCTGTTGAATTTACAAAGTAGTATAGTTTGATCTGAAAAGCCATTGTAGGGTTATAGTCTAAGAAACACTGAGTTTCAGATGTGTGATAATGAAAGACAGCTCTAAATGACTGAATTTCCAGGCAACTGAACTTCAAGTGCATTCTGCCAATTAATTTTATTTATTTGATTTTACTAATTATAAACAATAACTTCCCCAATGTGGGAAAAGGAGAAATGAAAGCAATATCTATTCACTTCATTTTACATTTTAACCAATGTGCCTAGTCACCATACTACTTAGCTGATACACATATAACAAACCTGCCCAGGTAATTGTAGTTAGCTAAATTTGATTTCTTGACGGTAAATGCATTCCATCTGTAACTAGGCCTTCAGCTCACACGCATCAAGCCTTAAAAAAATTGTTAATATATAAAACACCATAAAGCAAAATTGACAAGAAGCCCAATAATTTTGATCAGCTGATTTACGCAATGCAATTGGTTAAGAGTGACTCGTGACCTTCAATTTGTGATGTGTGGCCATACTTAAGACTGACTTTTCTCCAACATTCACTGGCGTTTGTTGAAATTGGCAAGGAAGTGAAGAATTAAATGGATTTATTTGTTCAATATGAGATAACGGTAACCTTGAAATGCTGGGAATTTTAAAGTTCCATGGGACTTTCCTGCAATCCCAGTTGATCTGAAAGTGAAAAGTCTGTGGTTCAAATCTCCAGGCGCCCTGAAGTACTATGGCCTGCAGTTGAAAACATTTCTTATCAACAATGACCAGATGCAATAGTGCATAAACTGAGCAGTTTTTCTCTAGATCTGGGAATTGGGTTATAGCCTTTTCCAGTCTTTGTACACTTTGATAACTGTAACCATTCTGATTGAATACTTTAAATACACAATGGGTGAAATAGTTGGTTGAAAAATTGATAAGTAAAACAAATTAATTCTTTATATAATCATGCCAAGATCCAGATACAAATAGGTGCTAGAGGCTTATCTTGTACAAAATATGTTTTCTTTCTTGGGAAGGTTCAAGTTTTTGCAGCTTTTGAAATTCCAAGTTCAAATAAATTTTTTCCTGCCTGTAACACACAGAGCTGTCCTTGGAATAAATTTGCAAGGTGTAATTCAAACATCCTTGAGCAGGAGAAGTGGACTGAAGAAGAGCAGCTGTCTGTAAATGGCCCCTTTGAACTTCTTGTTCTCACCATCGCAAGGAAAACAAAAGACCACACAATGATACAGTGTAACGCTAAGATAGATTGCTCTGCAGCCATGCAAGTATGGGCTTGATTTGCAGGCTTCCTTGTCAGCTTATTACCTCCATTCGATTTATGGTTATGATGAAATTTATTGGTTTAATCAGTAATGTTTCACACCAATATTCCACATTGGAAGAATATCACTGAAACTGTTGGCTAGGCAGGCTCTGTTCCATCTGTCTATCTGAGATTAGGGTAGTTCACGGACAAATATGTGGCTTGCACCATATGGCTCAGTTCAAAGAAACAACTGAATCAGAAGAAAAACAAGTAACTAAAAGAAATGGAACAGTATATTATTGATTCAAGTACATGAACTCCTCAGTATCACCACACTCCTAAATGAACCTGTACAATAACTCCTTGTTGGCCTAAGGAAGGAAGACATTTGCATTTCCTAAGTGCCTGTTGTATTGACAGAACATTATTAAATGCTCCATGGCCAATAATGTGACCTCAAAGTGTCATCATTTAATGTAATGCATTCAAATACAGCAGCTGATTTCCTCACAGCACGGTCCACAGATAATGACCAAATAATCAGGTGCCCAGCCGGTAGTGTGCCCAGGCGCACACATATCTGAGTTCAGCATTAGAGCCAGTGTATACTGAGAATAACAGAACACACTGTCAGTTTTAGCTTGAAGCTCAAATGTCCCTAATTCTGTTTGACACTACAAGTGTCAATTTACCAATTTTAATGGAATCAAATGCTCTTTATTTTATGTATCTGAGTAAAATTGACACAGCTATTGTAGGTGAACAACAGACCACTGATAGACATCACTATCAAAGATCACTCCACATGGCTGGAGTTACTCTTATACCAAATTCACATAAGTACCCATACCAAAATGTCATTCACAAGTGCATTTCAGGATATATTTGACTGCCACTGCTCCCCTGTGTGCAATTTGCACTTAAAAGTCATTATAAGACGCTTTGGAAGGTTTCTGTGTGGTTGCAGAATGGAAAGCAAGCATTTTATACACCAAAATTCTTTACAAACTGCCATGAAAATGAAAAGTTCCTGGAAGGTTTTCCATAACCTGCCCCTAAAGAAAATAATTATTACACAACCATATTCATTCAGCCCTTCCAAAAAATCAAATCAACCATTTAAAACAATATATTTATGTATTGTACCTTTACCCCGTAACACAACTGATCACATTGGAAAGAATTGAGCTAATGTCATGACAAGTTCACATCCTGCTGAACTCCTATTGTAACTAATTCTTTTCATATGTTAAAACATTGGGTTTCAATTTAAGCAGGAAAACAAACTGAACTGAAGAATGTGATCCCAAAACTATTATAAAAATCCTAAAATCCAATGTGATCAAAAGGAATTAAATGCATTCAGTTGTTTTAGAACAGCAGCCTTGGAAAAGGCCTTTATTCAGACTTACAATTAATTTATTTGCAATTTTTGAGTTGTCATCTTTTCTGGGTTTAGTGAACAGACATGTACAAGTTCAGCAGAATCCCAAGAGTCTAAAATGAGAATAGAGCAGTTTACCAGTCAGCATCTGAACTAAAGAGTGTTCTGTTCCACTTATCAGCTTGTGATAATTTCTCACAAAAAGAACATCTTTATCATTCATTCATTTTCAAAATTAGCTAAAGGACTAGGTTGTTTAGATTGTGGAAATGAATTTAAGCAGAACTAATTATGTGTTACTGCCTCTATCAGTATTGATTACATGTAACTTTGAAACAGGAATAGTAGTTATTAGTATGATTGGTTTTATTTATTCTTGAATTCGAGCAACGCATGGAAGACTGATATTCACTGGCTGAGTGGAAGTAGTAGTACATCTTATCCATAGATTACTGCAATATCTCCAATTACAACTTGTTATTATCACTTCAAAAAGCAGTCTTAAGTACAAGTGGAAGAATGTGAATGTAGAGAAGTAATTTGGAGAATCTAAAACATTTTATCATTTAAACATACATGTCTTATAAGGAAAAGTTGAGCGAGCTAGGCCTTTTCTCTTTGGGGCGATGCAGGATGAGAGGTGACTTGTTAGAGGTGTACAAGATTTTGAGGGGCATAGATAGAGTAGACAGCCAGCACCTTTTCCCCAGGGTGGCAATGGCCAATACCAGAGGACATCAGTTTAAGGTCAGAGGAGGAAAGTTTAGGGGAGATGTCAGAGGTAGCTTTTTGACACAGAGAGTGGTGGGTGCCTGGAATGCACTGCCAGGGGTGGTGGTAGAGGTTGATACAATAGGGACAGTTAAAAGACTCTTAGATAGACACATGGATGTAAGAGAAGTGGAATGTTATGGGCTGTGTAGGAGTGAAGTTAGATTGATCATGGAGGAGGTGTTTTCATAGGTTGGCACAACATCGTGGGCCAAAGGGCCATACTGTGCTGTAGTGTTCTATGTTCTATATTTGCCCAGTTCACTTCTAGATGCTTTGGAAGCCTTGAAATGACCATTGGAGCTCAGAATGGGACTTCAGATTGTTACTTTTCTAAAGACTAGAACAACTCAAACAACTTTGCAACATCCATCCCCACCTAAGTTTTAAAGACTTTCGTCAGGTCTCATTTCAGGTCTCCTTCCTTCCAGAGGAAAGGCACTCAGTCTGCTCAATCTTTCCTGACACTCATGTCCTCTCAATTCTGATAATAGCCTTGTAAAGTTTCATGGAATTGTCACATTTTAAATGTTTTCATTATTCATTCATTTTTAAGATCAGAGCATTGCTGGCAAGGCCAAAATTTACTACCCATCTGTTGTGAAACAGATTCGGGATCTCAGAAGGCAAGGACTCTGAACACAGTCTGGCAGTAAGTATTTTATTTACAAAAGATGAGCGGGGAAAATGGTAAAGGGGAATAACACACACGCACGGTTTATAGCGAGCGTGGGAAAATCGTAATGGGGTAAAATAGACACACACACACACACACACACACACACACACACACACACACACACCAGACTAGGGACACACAATCAAGGAAAAACAATTCGATACCCACCACCCCTTGACACAGTGCAGGCACAGCTCTATGCTACTAGGGACACTAACTAAAATGCTCCCAACCCTTAAACAGTGCACACCTCACCAATGATTTCTGCAGCACCATTTCACGGCCCTCGGCTTGGAGTGAAGCAGGGTGATCCCTCGAAGACAGAAGAGGAACAGCCGAGCACATGTGGCACTCTTTATAGTGCTAGAGAGCTGGGGGGTCCAGCCCAAGTAACTTACAAAGGCCAATGGCCTGGTGCCAGCAAGGACTAATCGATTACAAAGGCCAATGGTCAGGTGTGCGCTGATGGGTGGGGTGGGGTGAGGCGGGGCGGGGCGGCGTGGGGCAGGGCCAAACCTTGATTGGCACTGGTCTGTCTTCTGACCAGGTAGGGGGCAGTGCTGTCATGTGACAGCCACGACCCTCCACAATACACCATCTCTAATTGCCCTTGAAAAGATGCCTCCTTTAACCACTACAGTCCTTCTGGTGAAGGTATTCCCATGGTGCTGTTGGGTAAGGAGTTCCAAGGTTTAAACCAGTGAGGATGAAGGACTGGCAATATAGTTACAGATTAGAATGGTGCACGATTTAGAGGGGAATCTGCGGATGGTGATGTTTCCATTGGCCTCTTTGTTCTCCTTGGTGGTAAATTTTGCAGGTTTGCACGATACTGTTCAGAATCAGAATCAGGTTTATTATCACTGACATATGTTGTGACATTTGTTGTTTTGCAGCAGCAGTACAGTGCAACCCATAAAGACATAAAAATTACTATAAGTTACAAAAATAAATAAATAGTGCAAAATAGGAATAATGAGGTAGTGTTGATGGGTTCATGGACCATTCAGAAATCTGATGGCAGAGGGGAAGAAGCTGTTTCTGAAACGTTGAGTGTGGGCCTTGAGGCTCCTGTACCTCCTCCCCAATGGCAGTAACGTGAAGAGAGCATATCCTGGGTGGGAAGGGTCCTTAATAGTGGATGCCACCTTCTTGAGGCACTGCCTCTTGAAGGTGTCCTCGGTGGTGGGAGGGTAGTGTCGGTGATGGAGCTGGCTGAGTCTACAACCCTCTGCAGCCTCTTTCAAACCTGCGCATTGGAGCCTCCATACCAGGCTGTGATGCAACCAGTCAGAATGCTCTCCACCGTACATCTGTAGAAATTTGCAAGAGTCTTTGGTGACATACCAAATCTCCTCAAACTCCTAATGAAGTAAAGCCTCTGGCGTGCCTTCTTTGTGATTGCATCAATGTGTTGAGCCCAAGGTAGATCCTCTGAGATGTTGATGCCCAGGAACTTGAAGCTGCTCACCCTTTCCACCTCTGATCCCTCAATGAGGACTGGTGTGTGTTCTCTCGATATCCCTTTCCTGAAATCCACACCTTTGGTCTTGCTGACGTTGAGTGCAATGTCGTTGTTGTGACACCACTCAACCAGCCAATCTATCTTACTCCTGTACACCTCCTCATCGCCACCTGAGGTTCTGCCAACAACAGTGGTGTCATCAGCGATTTATAGATGCCATTTGAGCTGTGCCTAGCCACACAGTCGTGAGTGTAGAGAAAGTAGAGCAGTGGGCTAAGCACGCATCCTTGTGGTGCGCCTGTGTTGATTGTCAGCAAGGAGAAGATGTTACTACCGATCTGCTGTTGGAGTAGCCTGGCCAAGTAACTTGTGTGCATTTTGTAGATGTTATGCACTGCAGCCACTGAACACTGGTGGTAGAGGGAGGACTGTTTAGGGTGCTCACTGGGGTGCCATTCAAGCTTTGTCCTGGATAGTGTCAAGCTTATCGGGAGTTAATGGAGCTACCTTAACCGGACAATGGCTTTGGTGCCGTGTTGAATTTTATTTGTACTATTTTGTGTGGTGATTTATAGGAAGCTCCAAAATGTGGTAAAATCCATCAATCCTCAAAGTTTTCAGATGGTGACAGGACGGCTTTAAGATCCCACTGGAAAATAATTACTGTGGCTACTGCATTTGCAGCCCTCCTTCAGTAATTTCTAATTGCAGCACTACTGGAAACCAGGGGAGAGTATGCTAAAAATCATAAAGATTGTTATAACAATTGTTATATCCCAGTGTACTTTCAGTCTCATTCCTAGTCAAAGCAAGTCTTGATCTACATTCAAAGCTAGCCACCATTCTGGGCAGCTTCCGGAAACCATAAATTAGGCTTAGTTAGTTTTTTGGTTTAGTTTTCTAGCCCCTTTTTCTTTCTCTCCTTAACTTTGACCCATCCCCTGGTGGATCTGCACTCCCCTCCTCCCCTGCACCTGCCCATCACTATCTCTTACCTGCATCTACCCATCACCACCTTGTACCCACCCTGTCTCCCCACTTCTGTCCATCTATCACTGCTCCGCTTTTCCCTCCTATATATTGGGCTTCCCCTTTTCCTACCTTCAGTCCTGAAGAAGGGTCCTGACCTGAAACGTTGACCTTGATGACCTGTTCCCATGATGAGGCTTTCCATTCTAGGACATCAGAGATGTATGCCTTTTTCAGTAACTGGGGTTTCCCTTCCATCACCATCAATGCTGCCCTATCTCCTCCACTTCCCACATGTCTGACCCCACCCCCTCCCCCCGCCGACATAACAGGGACAGGGTTCCCCTTGTCCTCACCTGCCACCCCACAAGCCTCCGTATCCAACACATCATTCTCCGCAACTTCTGCTCTCTCCAACGGGATTCTACCACGAGACACATCTTTCCCTCTTCCCCCCCCTCCGCTTTCTGAAGGGACTGCTCTCTCCGCGACTCCTTTGTCCACTCATCCCTTCCCGTCGATAACTCCCCCAGTACTTATGCCTGCAACTGCACCAAGTGCTACACCTGTCCCTGCACCTCCTCCCTCACCACAATTCAGGGTTCCAGAAAATCCTTCCAGGTGAGACAGCGCTTCACCTGTGAGTCTGAGGGTGTCATTTATTGCATCCAATGCTCCCGATGTGGTCTCCTGTACCTCAGTGAGACTTGACGCAGATTGGGTAACCGCTTCGTTGAGCACATTCACTTCATCCGCTGCAATAGCCAGGACCTTCTGGTGGCCACCCACTTCAATTCCACATCCAACTCCCATACTGACATGTCTATCCACGGTCTCCTCTACTACCACGTTGAGGCCAGATGCAGGTTGGAGGAATAACACCTCATATTCCGCCTTGCTAGTCTCCAACCTGATGGCCTCAATATCAATTTCTCTAACTTCCGGTAACCCCACTCTTTCTTTTTCTCCCACCCCCCCTTTGTCTTCCCTTATTCCTATGGCTCCCTTCCCCCACCTTGATGACCTGCCCATCTCCTCTCCTCCCCTCTACCATCCTTTATTCCATGGTCCACTGCCCTCTCCTACCAGATTCCTTCTTCTTCAGTCCTTTGCCTCTTCTACCTATCACCTCTCAGTTTATTACATCTTCTCACCCTCCCCCACCCACCTACCTTCACCCCTCACCGAGACTCGCCTATCACCTGAACTCACTTGTTCCCTGCCTGCGTGTGCTCCTCCCCCTCCCCCACCTTCTTATTCTGGCTTCTGCCCTCTTCCTTTCCAGTCCTGATGAAGGGTCTTAGCCCGAAACGTCGACTGTTTATTTCCCTCTGTGGATGCTGCCTGGCCTGCTGAGTTCCTCCAGCATCATTGTGTTTTTCATCTAGATTCCAGCATCTGCAGTCCTTTGTTTCTTGAGTTTTTTATCCCATTCTCTAGCAATATTATAATACCAAAAATGGAAAGTAGCAAATTACTTCTGAGCTCCTATCATTTCTACATATGGAAATCTTCAAGTGGTCATTTCTGCACTATCATAGACATTAAATTATCACTGGGCCCCTGCAAAACTTTGATGCTCAGTTTTATACTTTAAATGTAAATTTATTCACAGAAGTGCTATTGAGACAGAATTTCTATAGGTTAATGTGATCTCCAGCTTTACCTTCAGAGGAACGCAGCAAAGTCCTGGAAATATCACATGATTCACTGCTAAAAACATCATCCAAACCTGCATCAGCCCCATCTCTGATTATTCCAATCAAAAACTCCCCTACCTCCATCCATCCCCTTATAAACTTTCTGTGTCTGAACTCAGCCTCCTACACCTGTTCAGGCGTCATTGTGCCTGCTGGTTGTTCAGTGCTTAAAGCAAACATTCTCATCCTTGGCTTTCTCATGTCCTCTATCACTCTCTTTGTTCCTTTCCATTTACTCTTCCTCTAAGAGTCCTTTTAACCCCATCTCTTTGACCTTTCTTGCTTTGCCTCTGTAACAGTTTTTTTCTCTGCTTTATTAGTATGGTTTTCCAATGGAAGCTGCTACCTAGGTGCTGGCATTGTCAGATTGGTAACATTACTCAGGGAGCGCTTAAAGGGTGTCTAATGTGGAAAGTGAAGAAGTAACTCTGCTTTATTATACTATCCTTCTGAGCTCTTTACTCCAAATTTTCAATGTTTTTCTTAATTAGGAATAGTTAATGCCGGCAATAAATGCAAAAAGTGAGAAAATATTCAAGGACCTGTTATCCTTCATTGTAAAGGGCACCTAAATTTGCAAAAAAAAGTCACAATATCATTATGAAACTTAAATTGTTCTTTAAATAGAAAGAGTATTGACTTTGATGTTTTGTGTTCTGTGATTTTCATCCTTCTGACTTCGAGACCAGTTGCAAGGGATAATGGCAAAAATGTTATTTCTGAATTGTAGTGAATCCTCTTCTTATTGGTGATTTTGTTCCCCTGGAATAAGTCCTTCGATGCTTTGTTTACACAATTTTAAGTCTTCAAAGATATGGCATTGCTGGGATTTGAACCCTTGCCATTAGAGCCTTCATGCCTGAGTTTTTACTAGTTCAGGTTGATTTGACTAAGCATAAGCCCTTTGAACTCAAAGCCAGTACATTCTGTTCTTACACTGCAAGATAACATAGGACTGGATTTTTCACCTGTTAAGTATGAATGAACAGAAAATGGTTTTAACATCCAAAGTTATCAAATGTAAACAACAGTGTTTTGTTTTAAATCCCCTCTGCTTAATACTAATCACAATTGTCTCCCTTTCCTTTCATTTGAGTGGTTGAAAGTCCTCATCAACTTACAAAGCTTCTCATTGCTGGTTAAAGAGCAGGCTCACACAGCTACAGTAAAAAAATAATTCATCTGTGTCACAGGGCATGGTATCACATGCAAATGTTTAGGTCCAAGTTGCTAAATCTTGGCCTATCAGTCAGTAGTTGGAACTTGTTACTGTGACTCAATTCCTACTCAGAGATGCCCACTCTTCCATCTGGCAAGCTGAAATATTTGGCAATGAATTCACACAATGGATCAGACTATTATTACACAGGACTAATGGAACAGTGCTATCAATGTGGTTAAGCCATTAGTTGCTTGTGTATGAAGCTAAAAAATGAGTTGGAATATAAGGTATGACACACATGGCACAGCATGAAATAAGATGGCCTGGTACAAAGAGAAAGGATACAAATTTGAAAAGAATGGATGACATTGACTGGAAAAATAAAATACCAATCCAAAATGTAGCCTTTATTCTTACTACCCTATGGCTGCAGAATTCTATAAATGAAAGAATTCTGGCAATCATGGCACAAGCTTCTTCCAGACTTAGAAAGCGGTTCTGAGATAAAGATTTGTATATGACATTATGGCAATGGAATGCAGACAAATAAAGTTCAGCAGAAAATGACCTGACATGAGCAAGTTTGCTCAAAATAGTACCTAGGAATAATTTCAGCAAGGCGCTTGATAAGGTACCCCATGCGAGGCTTATGGAGAAGGTGAGGAGACATGGGATCCAAGGGGACAGTGCAGTGTGGATCCAGAACTGGCTGGCCCACAGAAGGCAAAGGGTGGTTGTTGAAGGGTCGTATTCTGAGTGGAGGTCAGTGACCAGTGGTGTACCTCAGGGATCTGTACTGGGACCCTTACTATTTGTGATTTTTATAAATGACCTGGATGAAGAAGTGGAGGGGTGGGTTAGTAAGTTTGTGGGTGACACAAAGGTTGGGGGTGTTGTGGATAGTTTGGAGGGCTGTCAGAGGTTACAGAGGGACATAGATATGATGCAGAGTTGGGCTGAGAAGTGGCAGATGCAGTTCAACCCAGATAAGTGTGAAGTGGTTCATTTTGGTAGGTCAAATATGTTGGCGGAATATAGTATTAATGGTAGGACTCTTGGCAGTGTGGAGGATCAGAGGGATCTTGGGGTCCGAGTCCACAGGATGCTCAAAGCGACTGCGCAGGTTGACTCTGTGGTTAAGAAGGCATATGGTGTATTGTCCTTCATCAATCGGGGAATTGAATTTAGGAGCCGTGAGGTATTGTTGCAGCTATGTAGGTCCCTGGTCAGACCCCACTTGGAGTATTGTGCTCAGTTCTGATCGCCTCACTACAGGAAAGATGTGGAAGCCATAGAGAGGGTGCAGAGGAGATTTACAAGGATGCTGCCTGGAATGTGGAGCATGCCTTATGAAAGCAGGTTGAGGGAACTCGGCCTTTTCTCCTTGGGGAGACGGAGGATGAGGGGGGACCTGATAGAGGTGTATAAGATGGTGAGAGGTATTGATAGGGTAGATAGTCAGAGGCCTTTCCCCAGAGCTGAATTGGTGGCCACAAGAGGACACAGGTTTAAGGTGCTGGGGAGTAGATATAGAGGAAATGTCAGGGGTAAGTTTTTTACTCAGACAGTGGTGAGTGCATGGAATGGGCTGCCGGAAACAGTTGTGGAGGCGGATACGATAGGGTCTTTCAAGAGACTGTTAGATAGGTATATGGAGCTGAGTAAAATAGAGGGCTATGGGTAAGCCTTGTAATTTCTAGGGTAGGGACATGTTTGGCACAGCTTTGTGGGCCGAAGGCCTGAACTGTGCTGTAATTGTTCTATGTTCTATGTTCTAAACACAGCATCTATGTATTAGGCAGGAACCATCCTCTAGTGGCAGGGCTGAGTTTAACCACATTCATGGAATAGGAAACAATGTTCAAAAGCAACTCATGATATCAATTGAGGAGCCATGTTGTGAAAGATCGCTAACTAACCTTCCTTGTGGTGAGGTTTTCTGAGTTTGAGTTCAGCTGCATAGTGAGGAGATTCATTTACGACGATAAACTGGCATCTCATTCTCAGGATACAGGAAAATGTTCCAGAGGATTATAATAATTCATCAGGGAGCGGTCAATTGTTTGTTAACCACAATCTACAGTAACCATTGTAATAAATAATTGTAGACTGTTACACCACAGAAGCAGATCATTTGGCCTATAAAGTTTATGCAGTATTATTCTCCATGCGAGCTACCTAGTCAAACTTGGTTTATAACTTTGTTTTGTTTGTCTAAACAGCATCTCACATAGGTGATGATCTAAGATGAATTTACCAGCATCAACTTCATGCTTTGGTCACAGAGCATACTGAGAGAGACCTAACTCAGAAGTAATTGTCTGTTTACTTGGCTGGAAAATATTGAATAAAGAGGAGAACTAAATGAGGAACAGGCTACACATATATGAACACAAAACATGTAAAATCATAATGGCAACAAAGAACTTGATGTTTTTTTTCTGGTTTCTGGGCATCATTGTTGTTTTAGCTTAGGCTTTTATCTTGTACATTGTTCATATCCTACTGAACAGAGCACTTCTGTGCATGATTAATGTTAGTGTGCAACCTTTTCCTAGCGTCAAGTGCGCACCTAATGACACTGTTTAGATCCGAATGAAAATGATAAATTCAGATCTCATTGTTCCTTTTTTCAGACTATTTATGTCTCATTGCAATTGTACCAATGTGAAAGCTGTTTTATTTTCTTGTAGTAAAAGATTTCAGGAATATCTAATTTTACTTTTCATGCAACAGCTTCAGTGTTTGATTAATAACCAGAAGCATTGAATATATGTCTGTCAAAGGAATTCATTCTATTGTGGTCCTGTTGAAGTCTGTTACATCCTGTCAAAGAGGTTTCTTATTGAAAACTCTGAAAAGCACTTTTCTTCAGCATGTATCATCGCACAATGGCATTTCCTTTTCAGCTGAAGCATTAATGATGTGGGTCGAAAGTACCAATGAAGTCCTGAAACATTCTCTGCACTTACTTGGATAGATAGACTCCAGAGACAAAAAGGTATGCAGAAAGTTAACATGTATTAATGAATGTCAGATCTCTGCTCTTGATTTGCCTCCACTTGCAATGCCGCGAACTACAACATCCCATTGAGCACAAGCCTTTAGTTTGAGAAGCCAAGTGTGTTATGAAATTAAAATGCTTCAAAGAGTTTCTTTGAGAAGCATTAAAAGACTCAACATGCCTACACCACATTGCCAAACAATGATGTAAACAATATTTCTGTATTGTATTGCTTTTTTGATTAAAGATCCCATTAACATAAATGAGTTGGATGAGAATATACAAGGCAAGGTTAGTAAGTTTGCAGATGACACAAAAATAGGTGGTATCACAGACAGTGAAGAAGGTTATCAAAACTTATAGCATGATCTTGATCAGCTGGGTAAGGTATATGGTATTTAATCCAGATAAGTGCAGGGTGTTGCATTTTGGGAAGTCAGACCAGGGTGGAACTCTTACAGTGAATGGTAGGGCCCTGGGGAGTGTTATAGAACAGAGCGATCAAGTACATAGTTCTCTGAAAGTAGCATCATAGGTAGACAGGGTGGTGAAGAAGGTGTTTGCCATGCTGACCTTCATCAGTCAGGGCACTGAGTACAGGAGTTGGGATGTTATGTTGCAGTTATACAAGATGTTGGTGAGGCCCCACCTGGGGTATCATGTATAGTTTTGGTTACCCTGTAATAGGAAAGATGTCGTTAAGCTGGAAAAATTGCAAAAAGATTTACGAGAATGTTGCCAGGATTCGAGAGCCTGCGTTATAGGGAGAGGTTGGGCAGGCTAGGACTTTATTCAATGGAGCAAAGGAGACTGAGAGGTATAAAGTCATGAGTGGCACAGATAGGGTGAATGCACGCTCTTTTAGAGGGCATTTGTTTATGCAGAGAGGGGAAAGATTTAAAAGGGTCCTAAGGGGTAACTTCTTCATGCAGAGGGTGGTACATATATGATCTGCCAGAGGAAGTGGTTACGTACAATAACAACATTTAAAAGGCAGTTGGACAGGTACATGAATAGGAAAGGTTTAGAGGGATATGGGCCAAATGGGAGCAAATGGGATTAGTTTAAATGGGCATCTTGGTCAGCATGGACGAGTTGGGCCAAAAGGCCTGTTTCTGTTCTATATTACTCTATGATTTTATAACATGTTTTGATGCTTTTTAATATACATTTCTCACCAACATTTAATATCGCCCTGACTAGATCAAATTGCAGCAATCACAAAATTGGTCCTCGCACTTCTGTGCACAATTCACATTAGTGCATCCTACCTTTTCCTGGATCAAGTTTGTACCTTATGACATTATTATTTACATAACACTCATTTCTACGTATACCAGTATAATTGCACTTGTAGTAACTACAACTGTCATTGAACAGTCTGACTACAACTGTAATGACTACAACTGTCATTGAACAGTCTGAGTTTGACCTTGCGAATTTATTGCTTTCCTAGTTGTATAATGAACACCATGCTGACATTGGGAGACCTACCTGGACAGCTTCAGAGCTCATTGCAGGTACTTAAACACAAAGTATTCAGAATATGGTTACGAACGATAAGTGTTTCCTTCCTCATTTCACTCTAGACTTCCTCATTCCTTGGGTGCCTCAGTACTGATACTGCTGCTGATATCCACCATCATGAAGCGCTTCGAGAGGCTGGTCATGGCAGGCATTAACTGCAGCCTCCTGGAAAACCTCAACCCACTGCAATTCACCTACCGCCGAAAAAGGTCTACAGTGGACGCCATCTCCCTGGCCCTACACTCACCTCTGGAGCATCTGGACAATAAAGACACCTGTTACGGACTGAGTTACTATTGGTGAATGTCCCTTTAAGATAGTGTGTGTGTGTGTGTGTGTGTGTGGCGTGGTTACGACAACAGAAGATAAAGGACGTAATGACATTTTTGAAGCAGTCAGTCAGAATCAGTTGGAGGAGGAGAGAGAGAGAGAGAGAGAGAGAGAGAGAGTGAGAGAGAGACCAGCCTGCTAGTCTCTATCGATGGATGAGAAACAACAATTGTGTCTGTCATTACAATCCACGTATGGATCTTTGGAGTAATCCAGTGGAGTCCATTTTGTCGTTAACCTGTAGAGGGAAACAGGTATTTGTGTGGATGGCCACATCTTGGATGCTTTTCGGGGTGGCAGATACTTCGGAACAAAGCAGTGGATTTCACTTTGTTGTTGACCTGTAGAAGGAAACAGGTATTTGTGTGGACGGCCACAATTCGAGTGCCTTTCGGGGTGAGGCAGATGCGGTGGAGTGGTCACTGCTGAGTAAACACTGAGGTGTCGTTTGGGTTCCAAAGTGGAACATGTAGATTTCGTAATTACACTCTATTTTCTCTCTACGTTTTGTCTTCAGTCAACGGTGGTTGTTGAAGAAGCCTTTGCTCACGTTTCACCTTACGGCTTGCTGAACTGAACTTCAAGAACCATTCCGGGACTTGGAGTTTAGGAATTTGCCACACACAATTCGAATTTAGTTTTTGGGGTTAGTGTTTAAGATTTAACATTTTTACTTCTAACATTCTAATGTTTTTACTTTTATTATCATAAGTAGTTATTAATAAAGTAATTTTTAACACTGATACATGACTCGGTGTGTTTCTTTTGTTGCTGGTTCGTAACAAAATTAGGGGCTCGTCTGGGATTTGAACCCCAGATTGATGAGATTCGTCCGGGATCGATCCCAAGATTGACGAGGGTGGTCTGAAGTTGAACTCAAGACTGGTACTAGAGGTCTGAGTTTGAACAAATTGGGGTCTTAGTGGACGACTGATTGTGGTCGGTCTGATAAAATTGTTTTGATTGGCTTGTGTGTGTGGAAACCAGCAGCAATGGATATTGATGCATTTTTGGAGTTACCAACCCTAGAGGGATTGCAGGTGGCGAAAAAGGATGATTTGGTAAAAATTGCTACAAAGCTAAACCTTAAAGCAGTAAAGCAGTCTATGAAAAAAGCAGTTATTTATAGAATGATAGTTGACTATTATTTGGAGAAGGAAGTGTTTGAGGTGAGTGAGGTAGCCAAGTTTCCTGAGATTAAACCAGTGAGTTCTGATGTGATTTCTCAACCAGAGGAGTTGGGGGTGAAAGAGTTAGAACAGTTTCCTGGGAGGATACCAGAGCTTTCAGAGGCCCAGGTGCAGTTAGAGGCTGAATGGGAAAAAACTCAGATGAAGTTTGAGGCTGAGGCAGAGCAAAGAAAGATAAATGCCCAGATAGAAATGAAGAAGATAGAGGATAAGTTAGCAATGAAATGAAGGAGTTTTGTTAGAGCTAGAGTTAAAGAAGTAGTCAAGGTCGATAGTCCTGTGCAGCCTGAAGTTGTTCCCTATGACAGCCCTAAACAGGAGGAAAATTATGATGACTTGTCTGAGACTTTTCTGTCTTCACTAGAGGATCAAAATCCTTGTATTGAGTCTGAATTTAAAGATTTGTCTTTGTCCAGAAAATAATTTATAGTGGAACAGACTAAAGACCCTGAGAGTATTGAATTGAGGGAAAAAGCATTCTCAAGTGATGAGATGGTAGAGAAACCGAATCAAAGTTCCCTTGTGGTTTCTTTGAAGCCTATTCCTGTTTTTGGTGAACTCTCTTCGAAGGTGGTTGTGGACTGTGTTAAACCATTGCCAGAGGATTGGGATGAAGGAGATCATTTGCTTTTGTTTGCAGTGAGACGGTTAGTGCAGGAGACCTTAGGTTTTGAATTTGTGTCTGGACATTGAAAAAAAGAAACTTTAAAATTGCCAGAAGAACAATGGGTTAATTTGCTGGACTATGTTCAGAAATTTAAAAACCTTGTTGCAGAGCTAAACCTTGAAAACCTTTATTTTGAGAAAGATGCGATGGTTGCGTCTGGTGAAGGTCAAGGTAGTCTAAGCAATGGTACCACAAGGATGATAAACAAAACTGAATTGAGAAACATTGAAATGAAATTGGCACAGTTCCAATTGCAACAAGGTTAACACATGTGAGAATTAATTTTGTTTGAAAATGGATAAAATGGAGTATGAACACGTGATATGTCACATAGTCACATGGAAGGCAATCAGCCATGACTTTCCCGATGTTAAATGGGAGACATGTATCTTTACTAATCTGATATTCTGTAATTGTGTAGAATGATAGTTATTAATGTTACTAACTGTATGAGCGGTTAAATTTTTTTTGAAAAAAAATCTTTTTAGGTGGGAGGTGCATTACGGACTGGGTTACTATTGGTGAATGTCCCTTTAAGATAGAGCATAGTGTGTGTGTGTGTGTGTGTGTGTGTGTGTGTGTGTGTGTGTGTGTGTGTGTGTGTGTGTGTGTGTGTGTGTGTGGCTTGGTTATGACAACAGAAGATAAAGGACGTAATGACGTTTTTGAAGCAGTCAGTCGGAATCAGTCTGGAGAGAGAGAGAGAGAGAGAGAGAGAGAGAGAGAGAGAGAGAGAGAGAGAGAGAGAGAGAGAGAGCAGCCTGCTAGTTTATCTATCGATGGATGAGAAATAGTAACTGTGTCTGTCATTACAATCCACGTATGGATTTTTGGAGTAATCCAGTGGAGTCCATTTTTGTCATTAACCTGTAGAGGGAAACAGGTATTTGTGTGGATGGCCACATCTCGGATGCTTTTTGGGGTGGCAGATACTTCAGAACAAAGCAGTGGATTTCACTTTGTTGTTGACCTGTAGAAGGAAACAGGTATTTGTGTGGACGGCCACGATTCGAGTGCCTTTAGGGGTGAGGAAGATGCGGTGGAGTGGTCACTGCTGAGTAAACACTGAGGTGTCGTTTGGGTTCCAAAGTGGAACATTTGGATTTCGTAATTACTCTCTATTTTCTCTCTACGTTTTGTCTTCAGTCAACGGTGGTTGTTGAAGAAGCCTTTGCTCACGTTTCACCTTACGGCTTGCTGAACTGAACTTTAAGATCCATTCCTGGACTTGGAGTTTGGGAATTTGCCACACACACACTTCGAATTTAGTTTTTGGGGTTAGTGTTTAAGATTTAACATTTTTACTTCTAACATTCTAACATTTTTACTTTTATTTTTCTTATTATCATAAGTAGTTATTAATAAAGTAGTTTTTAACACTGATACATGACTTGGTGCGTTTATTTTGTTGCTGATTCGTAACACACCTACCTAAAGACACATACGTTAGACTATTGTTTATTGACTACAGCTCTGCCTTCGATATTATAATTCCAAGCAAACTCATCACCAAACTCCGAGACCTGGGACTCAACACCTCCCCCTGCAACTAGATCCTTGCCTTTCTGACCAACAGACTGCAATCAGTGAGGATAGGCAGCAACACCTCCAGCACTATTATTCTCAACACTGGTGCCCCACAAGGCCGCATCCTCAGCCCTCTATTCTACTCCCTATATACTCGTGACTGTGTGGCCAGTCATCTGCTCTAACTCCATATACAAATTTGCAGATGATATCACCATAGTGGGCTGTATCTCAAATAACGATGAGTTGGAGTACTGGAAGGAGGTAGAGAGCTCAGTGGCATGGTGTCATCACAACAACCTTTTCCTCAATGTCAGCAAAACAAAAGAGCTGGTCATTGACTTCAGGAAAAGGGGTGGTGTACATGCACCTGTCTACATCAATGGTTCTGAGGTTGAGAGGGTTGAGAGCTTTAAGTTCCTTGGAGTGAGCATCACCAATTGCCTGTCCTGGTCCAATCACATAGATGCCAAGGCCAAGAAAGCTCACCAGCTCCTCTACTTCCTCAGGAGGCTAAAGAAATTTGGCATTTCCCCTTTGTCACTCACCAACTTTTATCGATGCACCATAGAAAGCATCCTATCTGGATGCATCACAGCTTGGTATGGCAACTGCTCTGCCTGTGACCGCAAGAAACTGCAGAGAATTGTGGACACAGCCTAACACATTACAGAGACCAACCTCCTCTTCATGGACTCTGTCTTTTCCTCTCGCTGACTTGGTGAAGCAGCCAGCATAATCAAAAACACCACCCACCCAGGTCATTCTCTCTTCTCCCCTCTCCCATTAGGATTCAGGAGCCTGAGGGCACATACCACCAGGCTCAATGACAGCTTCTATCCCATGGTGATAAGACTATTGAATGGCATCGGCCTTATACGATGAGATGGATTCTTGACCTCACAATCTACCTTGTTATGACCTCGCACCTTACTGTCTACCAGCACTGCACTTCCCTGTAGCTGTGACATTTTACTCTGTATTCTGTTATTGTTTTTACCCTGTACTGCCTCAATGCACCGTGTAATGAATAGATCTGTATGATCGATATACAAGACAAGTTTTTCACTGTATCTCAGTACAAGTAACAATAATAAACCAATACCAATCCCTTGCTGAAACCTACACACTGGCTGTAAAAGGTGTCCTGAATGCAGTTTAGGAATTTCTGCCTAGATAATAATAATAGTGTAATTAAAATTTTCCATTATTACTGACTGAGTGATTTTGCATTTGTGAGGACTTTGCGTACAAATTTGTTGTCAATCTTCTTGGAAATGGTTAGTGGTCTATAGTGTAGTATTTAGAGGTCTATTGTACACTGTTTAGCAGTGTGCAGTACACTGTTTAGAGTCTCATTGAATTATCTATCTCATAGCTGTGATTGCTTCTTTATTGCTATCCCTCCCTTTTTTTAATCTCTCTCACTCTATTTCATCAGAAAACCCTGTAAACAGGAAGGTTAAACTGCCACTTCAGCGCCTCTTTAAGCCATATTTCCATAACACCTATGTTTACCCTCCTTCATTGTGTCTATTGGTGCCTTCAGCTTATCAGCCTTATAGACTCTACTTCTTGCATTTAGGTACACAACACAATGCATAGGCAGACTCCTTTTTTGAAACCACAGTTACCCTTCTCTTGTGCGTTATATTATCCACATAACATGAGCTGGTGCTCTCCTCATTATTAGTTGCCTTTTGTTCTTCCTTGCACTTGATGATTATTTTATAAAGATATTCTCCACCAATGGCAGCAATGTACTTTCAATATTTTTCAACACCAAATGTTGACAGACATGTTCACACAGTTCCATTCCTCACTCACTTGAAAATTACTGTGACATACAGTATGTTTGCATTTACACTGAAGGATTGTGTCAGTGGACACTATTACAATAAGATTTAATACCTTTAATATCAGGCGTTCAGCTACTGGAACTAAGAAAAGGACATCTTCATTGTTTAGATGTGATCTATGCTACATAACATCCCCTGTCTCCTTCTGTTAAATTTTCTTCTTTGCTGCTCTCTCCTTTAATTTACTTTTCAAAACTTAACTCTTTGATGAAGATTTTGGTCACTTCTTCTAATAACTCTTCGTGTCTTTTGTCTTTAAGCTTTAAATTTTGCCTTTCAATCTTCTGTAAAGTAGCCCACTGAGCTACATTGCTGGTGCACATATCTTGTCAGAAACAGTTTTTTTCTCTTCACTTGCCTGGGAAAAGTATTTTCATCACCCTTTACCAGAAGCTATCCCCGCTTTTTATTTTTACTGTATAAGCTGAATCATTTTGCTTGGCTTAGAGCTTAAGTAATAAAATGTTCATTTCTAACTTGTTTCAGTTTTAGTTTTGAATTTCTTTTGAACATTAGCTGTTAATTTTTGGCTACAGCAAACTTGTTCCAACCACAATATATTGAGCAATGGTAACACATATCAGCAAAAAAATTCTTTCCTGATAGCTATGACAGCAAATTGAAATGCTGAAGTTTTCAAGCAGATGAAGTCAAAGAGATTCAACAACTGAGTAAGTTGGTATTTATCTCAACAACAGCTTCACATAACTCAAGGCACTGCACAAAGACATAATTTTTAAAGAGAAACAAGGAACTACTGGGTGGAATGGCTAAATGACAATCAACAGATTCAAATATTTGGCACACATGGAACAGACCTTGAACATCCCCCCGTTGCAGTTCTCTCTGAAGCTGGTACAACTGAGGATTTTGTTAACTTGGATATTTCACAATGCTAACTTTTGTTGGAATACAACCAGAACATTAAAGCATTTCAGTATTTGGATTTTAGTTCCTTTGATGTTACTTATTTATTTCCCAGTTTCAAAATCTAATACATAACGTTTATTTGTAAACTTAATATTGTGCAAACTTGTTTTTTTAACGGTTGTTTGGTTATCCTTCTGCATTCTACTTAAATGCTTAAAACATAAATCTGTCATTGATTCCTTTTGTGTGAAGCCAATTCACATGCTTTGGTATGTAGGAGATTCTGATAACCATTTATTTTTTAAACAAGTGTTTTAAATAGCTCAAAAAATCTCTTCTTCAGAGTGTTGATACAATGTTCTGGAGTTTTCTCTCTCTCTTGTCTTTTCTGCTTTTCAGGCTGGAGGGATGTGACTGGTGGAGTATCTCAGGGATCAGTTCTTGGCCCTCAGTTGTTTACTGGAGAAGGAAATGCAAGGTTTCCAAGCTTGCTGGTCATACAAAAATAGGTGGAAGGGCATGTTGTGACAAGAGCACTGTGATTCTGCAAATGGGGTGTAGGTAGACAGGGTGAAAACCTGGCAAATGGAGTTGAAAGTGGGGAAGTGTGAGGTCATGCACTTCGGTAAGAAGAATCAAAAAGCAGATTATTAAGAATAGAGTGAGACTGAAAATGTGTGAAATTCAGAGGGATCTAGGTGTTGGAGTGCATGAATCTCAAAAAAAATTATCAGGCAAGTACAACGACCAGTTAAAAAGGCAAATGGCATTTTGGCCCTTCGAGTTTAAGAATAGAATGGGTTTATTACAGTTGCACAGGCTGTTGGTGTGGCTACACCTGGAATGCAGGGCATAGTTTTGGTCCCCTTACCTAAAAATGGATATGGTAGCATTGGAGGAAGTCCAAAGGAGATTCATCAGGCTAACACCTGGGAAGAGAGGGTCATCCTATCAAGAAAGGCTAGAGAGCTTGGGTCTGTCCCTTAGAGTTTAGAAGAATGAGGAGCGACCTTACTCAAACATATAGGATCCTAAAAGGGCTTAACATGGTAGATGTGGTGATGTTTTCACTAGTGGGCGAGTCTTGAACAAGGGGGTATAGTTACAAAGTAAGAGGCCAGTCATTTAAGACCGAGGTGCATAGAAATTTCTTTTTACAGAGGGTAGTGAATCTCTGGAATTCTCTGCCCCAGGGGATGGTGGAGGCCAGATCATTAAATATATTTAAGCTGGAGATAGATAAATATTTCCTCATAACCCTCCAAAATGAGGGTTTATGGTGCAGAAGAGGGGTTGAAGCCAGCATAGATCAGCATGATCATATCGAATGGCTGGGCAGGCTAGAGGGGCCTGCTTGCCTACTCCCGTGCTCTTGTGCGTTCTCTGATGACTCAGTCTGAAGTACGTTTCCATGGCAATCTGTCTCTCTCATTATGCAGGGTACCCACGTTGCCAGTTCATTCCAGGACAGTATATGCTGGTATGCAATTCTACCATGGGGCCAGGCAGATTTGAACTTCTGTGGTTTACTGGATAGCAATCAGGAGTGGGAACCTTTTTAGTCCCTAACATTGGAATAATGAGGAATGATATTTGCAATGCACTTAACTCTCTTTTAGGACATTTTTCTCTGGATATTCTTCAAATCCCCAAGAAATATCAGGATGAGGAATTTCATAGTTAAGTACGGAGGCTGGGTTGCTTGAGTAGGTTGCCCTATCCCAAAGTTATCTGAGGAAGCTAGTTCAAAGAAGCAGGCATAGCTACTGAAGATAAAAGTATGGATTTCACCCTTAGTTTCTGCAGACTGGTCTATCTCTCATCATTATATTGATCTTCTCAGGATTCTTTGAAGTGGCCTATTTCTCATCAACACACTACCCCTTAGCAATATCATCTAAAAATGCAGCATGAGCTTCCAAATGTTTGCTATTGATACCAAACTCTGTCTCCTTCTCTTCCCTCTCTTCCCTTCCCTCTCAATCCTTACATTGTCTCTATATTGACTTTTTATTTGACATTTTTCACGACGAGAAAAAATTTCCTTCAACTAAATATTGGGGAGACCAAAGCCATTGTAGTTAGTTCCTGTAACTAATTCTGTTCACTCTTCCTGTCACAAACTCCATTCTCTAGCAACCAATTCCATCCTTATCCCTGGGAACCATCTGAAACTGAAACCAATTGGTTTCTTGGTGGTGTATTTGATCCCACATTGAATTTCAGATACACAAAAGATTCTGCAGATGCTGGAATCTGGAGCAACACACACAAAAAGTGCTGGAGGAACTCAGCAGGTCAGGTAGCATCTATGGAGGGAAATAAACAGTTGATGTTTTGGGTTGAGACCCATCATCAGGACTGGATTGACCCAAAACATCGACTGTTCATTTCTCTCCATAGATGCTGAATGACCTGCTGAGTTCCCCCAGCACTTTTTGTGCGTGTTGAGTTTCAGGTCTTGTTTCTTTGCCATCACTAAAATCGTGTAAATTTAATTCTGTAACATCACTTCATTCCACCCATGTCTCAGCTCGTTATCTACTGAAATCCTCATCCATATCTTAGTTGCCTAGAAACAACTATTCCTTGGCTATTGCATTTCTGTTCTGCCTCCCTCATTTTATCTCCATGAAACTCAAGTCCTCCAGAATTCAACTGCCCTTGTCTTATTCCATATCAAGTCCTGTTCATGTGCTTGCTGATCTACATTGGGTCTTGCTCAAGCTCTATCAGCACCACTTATTATGTAACCAATGAGAAATGAGATTCTTCCACAACCGGCCTCAAAAGTTGTTTTGTGATAATTTTGTGACTGAGCTCATGCTTGGAGAAAGGAAAAGCAATGATGCCCACAATTTTAGAAGCAAGAAAAGATCTTTGGATTTTGGAATCAGTAAGTTCAGCAGTGTATGGGAATGGGTTCAAAAGATCATGAACAAGGTGAGTTGTGGAAGGACATGGAAAACGAAAGGAATTAGAGACATATTAGAGATAACCAGAGAAAAAGAGATATAGAGATAAAGAGAAATTAGAGATAAATACCAAAAATGGCATGAAACTTCTGGTTCAGAGAACATGGTCAGAAATTTTCCTTGGGCCTGTTCCAATCGATTGCTGAAGCTTTGATGGAAGAATGTTGGAAGCTATTCATATCCCATCTAGGGTTTCCACTGATTTTCCATCAACACCAACTGATCGGGAGAACTTCAAGGAAATTTCCACACCTAACTAAAAATATTTCCCTGCTAATTGGAGTGTAAGTAGTGATACATACATTTACTACACAACATCGATATACACTACATTAATTTAACACTATATCCGTCAAAAGCCGTAAGTTCTGCATTGGCTGAGTTGTTGAGACACCAATCATTAAGGGAGACGGAAGCCGTAAATGTAGATGAGGGCAGCTTACTGCAGGCAGGGAGAGCAATCAGCCTGTGACACAACTCGTTGGGGTCTAGTTGGAAAATTTGCAGTGGCACAACTATAACACTAATATCTTTCTTCAGTTTGTTTCCCTTATGAGCCTTTGTTCCCCATTGTAGCTTTTTAAACAAATTTTCCTTTAAAGTTATACTGAAACAAATGTCAATTACGGCTTTTATGCAACAACTGTAAACTCTTGAATTACAGAAACAGAACCCAAATGTGCAGTAGTGCACTCAGACTTCAGCTTCAGCTATTCAAGCACATTCTTTCTCATTACTGAAATCCTCGGGTCAATAGTTCAAAATTGCAACTATCAGCTAAAGTCAGTAATGAAGTGAGTGTCTGGTTTATTCATGTTTTCAGCTTTATATAAACCTGACACCTCAATGATGGTGAATAAGAAATAAATCTGCATGTTGAATGCAAATGGAAGCATTATTAATTTTGACATGAAATGGAAGATGTCTGATAATGGAAGCCAAAGAGCTGAGGATAATTATCAATGTGGATAAAATACTCCTTGCATTAATTGTAAAGACACATTTTGCTATTGGAGTGGTTTTCTGTTAAACTTTATCATAAGTGGAATCTCACAGGGTGCTCAGGTTTACTTCTGTCCTAGAATCTTAGAGCTGGCTGACAGATTCCTAATATCTTATATGGCTCCTTTCCAAACTTCCATCTAAGCCAAAAGAGTGAGATGAAACATTTGCTTCCTGTAACTCTTAAAGAAATATCTTTCCATATTGCTTTTGGAATATATATTAAATAACATTCTATGCATTCCATTTGTCAGTTTAGCATTTTATTTAAAAGTCATATTTTTACTGAAGAGCAAATTGGCATTTGTCCCCATGGAGTTAAATAGGATCCGATTGAACCATTATTTAATTCCATTCTATTTTCATCATTTTCCTGCGAGGAATGGAAAAATCTTTGTAATCACTCAAGTTTCAAAGCCTGACTTATTGAATTCCAATTTAAAATATGATTAAGTGGTGGGCTTTAGTAAGAAAAATATAAATGGAACCCGAGCTGCCTTACAATGGATAAATGCTATCAATTGATGGTTTGTTGTGCATTATTAAGGCAACAATGGCATTCAAGCGAGAGGACCAAAATCTGAGCAGAGCTTACATCAATAAGTAGCATGACTTGCAATCAACTATAAACTAAAAGCAGAAAGCACAGGAAACACACAGCAGATTTGTCAGCATCTGTAGACATGGCTGTTGATGAAAGGTTGGCATTCAAAACATTAGGTTATCATTTTACAGAGAAAGTCAAGAATACAAAGAAGGAATTTCACTGAAACATGTCCAACCACGATTAAGTTAACATACTCTAAGAAATTAATATATAGAGGCTTATAGTACATATCTTTTTCCAATAGTAATTCTGACATTTTTAGGAGTACCCTACTTGTCAATACAATTGGGGCAGACCATTTTCTGATTTTTGTATTGTGCCAATAGCAAGAAATCTATGTTATAGAAATCAACAGGTTAACATTAAGACTGAAGTCTATGGCAACCAGCTGTTAAGCATATTTCATATTCACCATATGTAGACTTTAACAAGGTAATGCTGAATGTTATTCTAGGTAATAAAACTCATATGTAATATGCATATGAAAAAGGGACTAATTATTACCCTTACCTACTGCAATGTTTTTATTTTGGATGTAATTACATGATAAATGCCAGTTTCAAGTTTCAAATTGAAATTACAGCAGTAATCACAAGGCGTAACTTGCACAACATCTGGTGACCTAATTTGTTATTTTGCAATTGCTATGAGAAAGTATTAACCCTATTTCTGTGACATTAAGGAACGTTCAGGTCTGCAGGCATAGAAAAGGAGTATTTGTGCTCAAACCACAGACAAAATGCAAAATACAGCACATGCTGACAATCTGAAATTAAAGAAAAACAGAAAATACTGGAAACCCTCAGCAGGTCAGACAGTATCTATGCAGAGAAAAATAGAAGACTTTTGATCTGAAATACTAAACCTATCTTCATTTGTGGATGTATGGTGCCTCACCAGCTGAGTGTTTCCAGCATTTCTTGTTTTTATTCCAAAGCACAGACTGTGGCCTCCATCAGGTTTCAGGATATTAGGCCCATTCTTGTTTTCCAATGTTCCCTGCACATTGAAGCTGTCTCCAGAGAGCCAGGCCTACAAACTGACTGGTTGTCCATCATAAACTTGAACCGGTCACATGCATTTAAAGTGAAGATGTTTAAAAGGTGTTTGTTTTCACCAGTGTGTCTGATGATATTAAATTTGGTTTGAATTCTTCCTAACAAACAGATACGGTTCTAAGAAATGCTCATTCTTGAATTGTGATCTCGACAGGAAGGATTCAAATCAGCTTGTAGTTAACAGAGTCTGTTGGAACCGGTCAAGTCGAGTTTGTGAGGTCCAGTAGTGGTATGGGTCTCTGCAAAATTTAACCTGTTATAAGTTAGGGTCAATTGGGGAGCAATGAACTCTGTTAAGTAGACTTAGGCATGATCAGTACTTAGAAAGTAGACCACCTTAAGTGTTAGCTGCAATAAGCTCGGATTCACCCATTAGACTGAATTCAAGTCCAAACTGGAAGCTCGGTTATTTTGCAAATTACACAAAACTGACATTAACCACTAGTGGATATGTTACACTGGATGATTTAATGGTGATGCACGTTAGAAAATGACAGTGTCCTTGATTTTTTTGATCCTTTCAACAATAAACCTAACCGGTGTTCTTTTATTATACTTGGAAGAATATCATAACAGTTCACCACAAAACAACTAAACTCTGTTAATAATAACTGCAATAATTACTGCAATCAGAAGGATTGTGCTTTCCTTTCCTCCCCTGACTGCAGCTGGCGACACACCAGCCATGGCCAAGATGGCAGGTGCATGGCTCACCACAAGTCCTTCACCACTTTGTTCCAAGCTTGGCCTGTATCAGATACCTTTAAACAAATTCATCCAGTTTTCCTCTGACTCTAAGGACTTGAGCCTGGCCCTGTGTCATGGCTCTCACAATGGTGGACCTGCATAAGGGCTATTTTAATGAGCACAAACAGTTGATTCCAATGTGCAATGGGGAGTATGAGAACAACAAAAAGCTCTGAGTAAGCTCAGGTGATAGGTTCTTCTCTTCCTGATCATTCCAATTAATTCAGCACAATTTAAACTCCCACCCAGTGGTCCAACTTAAAGGGGGAATGAATAACAGTAATTAAAATGCTGGGGGCAGAAAGTTCCCATCAGGAGGATATAAATTAAAAAGACTAGGCATTGAAACACATAAAATTCTTATGGGGCTTGACAAAGCAGTTCAGCGATTATATTTCCCTCTGTTAGGGTGTCTAGAACCATTGGTTGCTGTCATAAAAGCATCTGATAAGATATTAAGATATTTATTTAATAGTCACATGTACATCGAAACACACAGTGAAATGCATCTTTTTGGGTAACTGAGAATGTGCTGGGGGCAGCCCACAAGTGTCGCCACTCTTCCGGTGCCAACATAGCATGCCCACAGCTCCTAACCTGTACGTCTTTTTTGGAATGTGGGAGGAAACTGGAGCACCCAGAGGAAACCCACGCAGACACACAGGGAGAACGTACAAACTCCTTACAGACAGCGGTGGGAATTGAACCCGGGTCGCTGGTGCTGTAATAGTGTTATGCTAACCACTACACTACCGTGCCGCCCTTACACTACCGTGCTGCCCTTAGCTTAGCTCTTGAGATGAGAAGATATTTCATCACCCAGAGGGGAGAAAGTCTTTGGAACTCTCTACCCAAGGGCTAAGGAAGCACAGTCACTGAATATCTTCAAGACAGATTAATAGATCTTTAGATATTAACGTAATCATAGGTTATGGAGTTAGTGCAGGAGAGTGGTGCTGCGATAAAAGATCATCCACAATCTTATTGAATGGCAGTGCAGGCGTGGGGAGCTGAATGGTCACCCTGCAATTGCTCCCTTTGTACTTAATGTTGTTACTATAATTATATGGACAGGTGGAAGCACAAGTCAAAGGGATATATCAATGCCACTTAAACTAATTGTTCAAGTAATGCATTCATGAAGACATTTCAGTCTTTGTAAATAATAGTTTAAAAATAATATTCGGTAAGGTTTCTCTAATTTGCTGATGGTTTAATCTATGTACTTAGTAAAGTGATACTGCAGGAATAAGTAGTTTTCAAGGAATGCCAGAATCTGATGAGGATCTCTGACCTGAAACATTGACTCTGTTTCTCTTCCCACAGATGCGGACTGGCCTGCTGTATTTCCAGCATTTTCTGTTTTTGTTTTAGAATCTTGCTGTTGTACTCACATCCAACCTGCACATAGAATGGTTCACAATAACTTATCATTCCCCAGATAAACACAGTGTTGTGTAGGATATTTATGTGTGGGCCTGACATGAGGACTGGTGCCAGAATATCTAACAGAAGTAATATTTGCCACTTTCTTTCCCAGGACTGTGTAGGAATGCGATACATAAACCGTGAAAGTACTGAAATCAGGTTGTACTTCCTAACAATACAACATCAGAGATTTCCTTTGCTCTTGAAAAGCAAAGACCTGCACAGGAGAACTGAAATAAAACCAGAAAGTTCTGGAGGTCAGGCAGCATCTGGTTAGAGAACTCCATTAACATTTCAAGTTGATGAATCAGTTCTGATGAAACATTAACTCTGTTTGTCTCTCTTCAATGGTGCCTGACCTGCTGAGCAGCCTAGCATTTTCTGTTTTTATTTCCTTTCCTGTAGTTGTTATCCAAAAATGAATCTAATATCTCTGAAGACCTCTGCATAATGTCACAAAAAAATCCTATTAGCTGGTTGCTGCTACATTCCATTTTGAGAGCCAAATGCCCATTAAACTCTGTGGATATTTGAGTGATGGGTATCTAGGAGAGAAGTCCCACTGTTACGGTTGGCTGTAACAGTTCTTCAGGAAAGGTGAAGGTAGCTCCAACCACATCCAGGAGTTATCTAGAAATTGTAGTCAAGGGAACACTAAGGGTGCCCACCAAGCTAGTCCCATTTGCCTGCATTTGGCCCATATCCCTCTAAACCCAAATGTCTGTCACACGCTGATCTTCCCTCTCACACTGACCCTCCTTTACACACTGGCTCTCCCTCACACACTGAGTCACTCCCTTACACACTCTCTCCCTCACACACTGATCTTCCCTCTCACACACTGGCTCTCTCTCACACACTAACTGTCTCTCATGCATACTCTCATACAGACTCATAACCTCTCACTCTCTCTCTCTCTCTCTCTCTCTCTCTCCCCCCCTCTCTCTCTCCCTCCCTCCCTCCCCTGTTATTGGTCAGTGAGTGAGGGAATGGAAAATTGGCAGATGTTATGACCTGCCTGTGGAAATCTGTGGCAGAGAGCCCACTGATGACAAACTGTCACTGTGCTGGTGGGACCTGCTCCCAGGGCTGCTTTGGACCATGTGTGGGGCTGCAACTCACCCACCCAGGGCCATCAGAGACCTGTGTGTCCCCACTCATTCCCTGGTCCTCACTGAGGAGTGATGGCTAATGTCTAAGGAGGGGCAACTAGTTCTTGGATGGAGCACAAGGCAGGGTAGTGTTTCTAAGGATGATGAAGAAGTGTTTCTGCAGCTGAAGCTATTTTCCACCCAGAAACTAATATGCATGTTGACCCTTGCAAAATATTGATAATACTAAAAAGGCAAAATTACTATCATGCAGTTTTGTGGTCCTGTCCACAACTTAGTCACAAATCTTTGAAGTTCATCTTATTAGTCAGGTAGTGAGCTGGTTATCAGAGTAGTTAGTATTGGGAGAGACTGGCAGTCGAAGAAGAAAACAATGTGCATGCTAGAGACTGGGGTGAGTTTATTGCCAAAGGAGATTTGTTATAGTAGAGGGGTGATAGTGTTACGGACTAGGTTACTATTGGTGAATGTCCCTTTAAGATAGAGCATAGTGGTGGGTGGGTGGGTGTGTGTGTGTGTGTGTGTGTGTGTGTGTGTGTGTGTGTGTGTGTGTGTGTGTGTGTGTGTGTGTGTGTGTGTGTGTGACGTGGTTACGACAACAGAAGATAAAGGACATAATGACGTTTTTGAAGCAGTCAGTTGGACTCAGTGAGAGGAGAGAGAGAGAGAGAGAGTGACAGAGAGAGAGAGAGAGAGAGAGAGAGAGAGAGAGAGAGAGAGCTACCAGCCTGCTAGTTTCTCTATTGATGGATGAAAAACAGTAACTGTGCCTGTCACTACAATCCACGTATGGATTTTTGGAGTAATCTGGTGGAGTCCACTTTGTCGTTAACCTGTAGAGGGAAACAGGTATTTGTGTGGACGGCCACGATTCGAGAGCCTTTTGGGGTGAGGCAGATGCGGTGGAGTGGTCACTGCTGGGTAAACACTGAGGTGTCAGTTGGGTTCCAAAGTGGAACATTTGGATTTCATAATTACTCTCTACTTTCTCTCTATGTTTTGTCTTCAGACAACAGTGGCTGTTGAAGAAGCCTTTGCTCACGTTTCACCTAACGGCTTGTTGAACTGAACTTTGAGAACTGTTCCTGAACTTGGAGTTTGGGAATTTGCCACACACACACTTGGAGTTTAGTTTTGGGGTTAATGTTCAAGATCTAACATTTTTACTTCTAACATTCTAACATTTTTACTTTTATTTTTCTTATTATCATAAGTAGTTATTAATAAAGTAGTTTTACCACTTATACGTGACTCGGAGTGTTTCTTTTGTTGCTGGTACATAACAATAGTAAATGAAATTCCTTACCAGTGTGCTTATATCAGTAACATTGCCAATTTAACCCATTTGGACTTATTGTATCGGCCACTTATCAAATCTGCCTGCAATGGTTTACTTTCTGCTCCAATGACAAGATTTATTTAGCACTGGACTTAATCTTAATAGCTGAATATCTCTGTGTGAGCAGTGCTTGCAGATGTCACAGAACAGAAAGGATGTCTGTTTTCAGTGATGGTAATATTGAAATAGATGAGAAGGAGTTAGTCACCAGCATGATGGCCTTCAAAACTGCAATGCCTGAGGTCAACAACCTCCCCGGGGTGTTTTCTGCTGCCAAGGGGCATTGGATGTGGCACTAAGCTGCATTCACTTGCCATGTGTTGGAGCAGTAAAACAGCAGAGTGGCTCCCTGCCCTACATTCTTCATTTGTCTACTTCTAGGAATTAAAAGCAGGCAGAAATATGCAAGGAATGTCTAGATCCTTATGCTCACTAGTTCTTTTTTAAATTCAATTTCCAGGATGAGGGTTTTATTGGCAAGGCCAGCATTTCTTGCCCATCCCTTCCTGCCCTGATAAGATGTTGATGAGGTGCTTTCTTGAACCACCGCTTTAACACAGCAATTGTTCAACATTTGAATGGTTTCCCAGGCTGTTTTGGTGGGTAGTTAAGAGTCTACCACTATTGGATTGAATCGCACATGGACACAGAGGCTACTGGCAGCAGATTTCATAGAGTCATAGAGACACTTAGCACAAAACAGGCCCTTTGGCCCACTGAGTGTTTTTACACTTATCGTACCCAAACACATTCTATTTCATTCTACATTAATGAACCAGCCAAGCTTTTATGACAATCTGGTAGTCTCATGCATGGCCAGATTCTGCTCTAGCTCTATCTACAAGTTTGCTGATGATACCACTGTAGTGGGCTGTATCTCAAATAACGATGAGTCGGAGTTCAGGAAGGAGATAGAGAGCATAGTAACATGTTGTCATAACAACAACCTTTCCCTCAGTGTCAACAAAAAAAATTGGTCATTGACTTCAGGAAGGGGGGGAGGTGCACATTCTCCTGTCTACATCAACAGTGCTGAGGTCGGGAGGGTTGAGAACTTCAAGTTCCTAGGAGTGAACATCACCCTCGTCCTGGCCCACCACGTTGACACCACGGCCAAGAAAGCTCACCAGTGCCTCTACTTCCTCAGGAAGCTAAAGAAATTTGGCATGTCCCCTTTGACACTCACCAACTTTCACTGATGCACCATAGAAAGCATCCTATCTGGATGCATCACAGCTTGGTACGGCAACTGCTCTGCTCAGGACCGCAAGAAACTGCAGAGAGTTGTGGACACAGCCCAGCACATCACAGAAACCAGACACCCCTCCTTGGACTCGGTCTTTACCTCTCACTGCCTTGGCAAAGCAGCCAGCATAATCAAAGACCCCACCCACCCGGGTCATTCTCTCTTCTCTCCTCTTCCATCAGGTAGAAGATACAGGAGCCTGAGGGTACATACCACCAGGCTCAAGGACAGCTTCTATACCACTGTGATAAGACTATTGGACGGTTCCCTTATATGATGAGATGGACTCTGACCTCAGGATCTACCTTGTTGTGACCTTGCACCTTATGGTACTGCACTTTCTCTGTAGCAGTGATACTTTACTCTGTACTCTGTTATTGTTTTTACCTGTACTACCTCAATGCACTCTGTACTAACTCAATGTAACTTTACTGTGTAATGAATTGACCAGTACGATCAGTATGCAAGACAAGTTTTTCACTGTACCTTGGTACAAGTGACAATAATAAACCAATACCAATACCAATATGAATACCAAGAGCAGGTAGGCTGTAGCGAGCAACTTGCCTCCTGACACTCCTTTCAACAAGACACAAATCAGGAACACGATGGAATACTCTCTACATGCTTGGATGAGCTCAGCTCCAACAAACCTCAATTAATTTGATATCGTCAAGGACAGAGCAGCCTGTTTGATTGACACCCCATCTACCACCCTAAAAGTTCATTCCCTGTACCACAGGGGCTGCAGTGTACCATCTACAAAATTCACAGCAGCTACCTGTCCAGGCGTCCCTGCACCATCTCCCAAACCTGCAACCTCTGCCACCAAAATGGGGCAAGAATAGCAGAGCACGGGGATGCCAACACCTGAAGGACCCCCTTAAAGCTGCATACTGTCTGGATCTTAAATGTTTCACTGTTGCTTTATCATCACTGGGTCGAGATCCTGGGATTTCCTGCCCATGTACTCTGTTGGAATACTGAAGGACTGTATCAGTTCAAGAAGATAGCTCACCACTACCTTGTCCAGGACAATGAGGTGTGGGCAATTAATGCTTGTCTTTCCAGCGGTACCCACATTCTGTGAAATGAATAAATTAAAATTCTGTACACTCTTGTTAACCTTTAAACTCGAAAACAGTGGTGAAAATGATTTCACCTTCGCAAACAGCTTCCTACAATATTTTTCTTTCTCTTAATATATTTGCATTAAATTAGCTACTTTCACTTCTCTTTTCCCAAATTCACTATGTCAACATCTGCCTGCATCAGTGTAATCTTGAAGACATTTTTTAACAACAGCAGCCTGCTCTGTATCTAAGCATGTCTTGAGAAGCTACTTAATTATGATATTCAAGATATTTCTTTGGGTTTCTATTAATTTTGTGTCATTTCTTCCAGACTTTGAGCTGGGTTCTCCAAATAGTTGAAGTGCAATTTCACTCAGATACAGATGCTTGCCTCCTTTCCATTTTTGGTGAGAGGGCACCCTCCCCCATCTATGATGTGCTTGTATCCCACATTACAGACTTCAGAAGAGCATTGTGTCCTTAAGCCTCTTTCATCAAAATGATGCATCCCACAATTGTATTAATGAACCTTCTGACATTTACACTGATTGATCAATGCTAAACTATTCCCATTATGGCTGCATTGTACTCAGTTACCGGATTTGCATTGCCACATTTAGAATCACATGATCAGATAAATCATAGTCAAGTAATTCAAATAAAATCAGTGGACCAAGACTTCCATCCAGTGTGAGGCCCAAATTATGGTGTAAAATACGAATCCCTCATTCACATGACATTGCAAATTATATTCATACATGACATGGTGTAAAGCTAGTGTGACCCTGTCCATTATCTACCAAGTAAAATTAACATTAAGGTAAAAGTGATACCAGGCATGACCTTACAAAGGAAGCATGGTGAAGAAGGTGGAGAATCCTTTTTCTCTCTGCTAGATTTCATCAGCCATTAATCTGTCCTTCCTGCAGCCTATGTAGTCCTAGATTCTGTTACTGTCCTCCAAACTGATCATCACACCGTCATGTTTTGTCCTCATTGCTGCACCTCCAGTGTATTTGCTTCAAAGATGAGACATTCACACAGCTACCTCTAAAATGTCTTCTTTCTTTCTGAACAATGGATTCCCCTTGCCATTGTAGACAGAGCTATTGACTTCTCATCTATTTCTCAACCTCTTATTCTCCTGGACAGAGGAAAGGCAGAATCCCCCTCCATCCTACTGCTCTGAGATTAATTGACCTTTGAGCAGCAGTTTTCTAAATCACTTCTCCATCTAATAAAATTGGATTTACCTCAGTTTAGAACCTTTAATCCTATTTTATTTTTACTCTTTTCCGTAATTATACTAAATCTAACTGAAATCTTACCACCACAAAAATGCACTCCCACGAATCTCCTTCCACCTGCCCGGATTCATTCCCTCAAACTAAGTCCGGAGCTTTTTCCACTCTTGTTGGGATTGCTGCATACTGGCTAAAAAAGTTCTCCTGAATTTGATTAAGGAATTATGTGCCTTCTACACCTTGTACTTCAGCTAATATTATGGTGGTTGAAATCTCCCACTATCGGTGCCCTTGTTCTTTTACAATTCAGAAATTTGCCTATAAGTTTGCTCTCAAGCACACATTATCTGGAAATCTACAGCGCACACCAAGCAGTGTGACTTCTTCACTTTGTTTCTTTTATTCGTCTCGTATACCTACATATGTTGATCCTTCTAACACGTTATCCCCGGCACAGCTGTGATTGTTTCTTTAACCAATGTTGTCTCACCTACTTTTTAATTGTCTTTATCTTGGCTGAAAACTCTGTAACCAGGGTATTCAGCCAAGATAAAAGGAAATAAAATATTGAACTGCCATATCTGCCACTCTTTATACCATGTTTCAGTAATAGTCCTGTTCTGGTTGGCTGCCAGTTACCAGTGGTGTTTCGCAGGGGTCGGTGTTGGGGCTGCTTCTTTTTACACTGTATATCGATGATTTCGATTATGGAGTAAATGGTTTTGTGGCTAAGTTTTCAGATGACACCAAGATAGGTGGAGGATTTGGAAGTATTGAAGAAACAGAAAGGTTGCAGAGAGACTTAGACAGTTTAGGAGCATGGGCAAAGAAATGGCAGATGAGATTCAATGTTGAGACATGTGCGGTTGTACACTTTGGAGGAAGAAATAAACGGGCAGATTATTGTCTAGGTGGGGAGAAAATTCAAAATACTGAAGTGCAAAGGGACTGGGGGTCCTCGTGCAAGTTACCCTCAAAGTTAACCACCAGGTCGGATTGGCGGTAAGAAAAGTGAACGCTATGTTGGCATTCATTTCGAGAGGTATAATGTATAAAAGTAAGGATGTGTTGATGAGGTTCTATGGGGCACCGGTGAGACCTCATTTGGAATACTGTGTGCAGTTTTGGGCCCCTTATCTTAGGAAGGATGTGCTGATTTTGGAGAGGGTTCAGAGAAAATTTACCTGGATGATTTCTGGAATGAAAGGGCTTACATACAATGAGCGACTGTTGGCTCTTGGGCTGTACTCATTGGAGTACAGAAGAATGAGAGGGGACCTCATAGAAACATTTCGAATGTTGAAAGGACTGGACAGAGTAGATGTGGCAAAGTTGTTTCCCTTGATGGGTGAGTCCAGGACTAGAGGGTACAGTTTTAGAATTAGAGGGTACCCATTTAGAACAGAAATGAGGAGAAATTTCTTTAGTCAGTCGGTCGTGGATTTATGGAATTCGTTGCCACATACAGCTGTGGAGGCCCGATCATTGGGGGTGTTTAAGGAGGAGATTGATAGGTATCTAATTAGTCAGGGTATCAAGGGATATGGGGAAAAGGCCAGGAATTGGGGCTAAATGGGAGAATAGTTTAGCTCATGGTGAGGTAGCAGAGCAGTCTCGATGGGCCGAATGGCCTACTTCTGCTCCTTTGTCTTGTGATCTTGTGATCTTAAAACGTCATTCTTCCATGTATCTATCAGTGCCTGCAGTTCATCTGCCCTGTCCTTAAACTCCTTCCATTAACAAATATACGATCAGGAGCACGTAGACTCCTTTCTTACCTGTTTTCTAACCTAGTTTTCTATGCTTTAAAAATTTGCTCACTAATTTTCTCCCTTTGTCTACAAAGGTCTGTCTCTCTGTCCATACTTCTCACTGCCTCGGTAAAGACCCCATCCACCCCAAACATTCTCTCTTCTACCCCCTCCCATTGGGCAGAAGAGACAAAAGCCTGAAAGCACGTACCACCAGGCTCAAAGGCAGCTTCTATCCCACTGTTGTAAGACAATTGAATGATCCCCTAGTACAATAAGATGGACTCTTGACCTCACAATCTACCTTGTCATGGCCTTGCACCTTATTGACTACCTGCACTGCACTTTCTCTGTAAATATAACACTATATTCTGCATTCTGTTATTGCTTTTCCCATGTACTACCTCAGTGTACTGATATGATGAATGATCTGTATGGGTGGCATGCAAAATAAAGTTTTTTCATTGTACTTCGGTACATGTGACAGTAATAAACCAATTTATTACAAATTTTAATTTCCAGTTCTGTCTTTCTCCCTTATGAATCTATTTACGCCCCTTTTTTGATCAAACGTGTTGTGCCATTTTCTATTACTCTGGCACCTTTGTTGTTACCCTATTGGGTCAGCACTCCCACACCTCCTCCTGGTGGTGAGAATTACTGCAACTCCCTCTCCCCCTCCCCCCCCCCCCCCCCACCTTGTTGAACATCAATGTTGGGCTGCACAGAAATCCCAAAGCTGCTGCAAACTCCAGGGATTAATGATGATGTGTTGGGGCCAGGGCGGTGTGTGTTTCAGAGGTGAACTTAGAGTTGATGATGTTCTCATGACCTTGATACTGTTGCCCTTCTTAGTGGTTGATATCAATACTTTGCTGCAATATGTCCTGTATATCATACATACTGAAACCTTGGTGTGACAGAGGGTAAGGCACATCAAAGTGGTGTAGGGAACACAGACTCAGAACAACTAATGAGCAAGGTTATGCCAATTGTGATGTGCCAACAACCCAATCATGTTCACTATGTTTATGCATTAAACACAGTGTATAGGAGTGAGATTCATTCACTTCAAGTTCTCATGAGTCATGCTGTTTCGCGTCCTTGTTAGGCTAGACCCAGCCATGGCTATATCTGTGACACAGGGGGGAGGTAGCAACAAGATCGCTTGCTGTTGTGGGAGGGAAGGAGATTTAGCATCAGTTGCATAAGGCAGAGTTTGACGTAAGAGGAGGAGTGAGAAATTAAATCCAAAACCATACTTTCAGATATTGCAGAGAAGAAAAGGAAAGTGCACTGATTCAGGGCTAAGAAAATGTGCATTTAGAATATATTTCAGGAAGTTTTATTTTACACCAACTGTGGTCAACACATATGGCAGTTTGGCAAGAAGGTGGATGAAGCTGTGAAATTGATTAATTTGTTTAAAAATAGTTAGATTCTGTTACAGGAAGAGATTAGGGATGGTATTTTGCAAAGACTGAAGTGTGCCACAACATTATTTCTAGGGGAATATAGGTACTTTGCCTGCTTAAGTGACGAAAAGATGATGATAGGCTCCTAATGCTAAATGCAGACAGTTGGTGCCTTTTCTAATCAATACTGTACCAAATTCTGACTGTAACCTTAGATTTATGGAACAAATATACATTCCAGCTTGTCATTTGAATTGCTCTGTTGGGCAAGGAGTCATGATGTAATCAGTCAGGTATGTAATGTTGTGAAGAGAATTGCTCACATGACAATAACAACTGAGTTATGGTGACTGGTTGAACTATTACATTACCCGGCCCCTAAGATAAACTGCCAGAGAGAAATGCATGCTCGGTACTGGAACACCAGCATATGGGCCAGATCAAGCATTAATTTACCAAGGCAAAAATCACATGGATTTCCCCTGCAGCAGCAAGAGCCCCTTCACCTCACAGTCGATTAGCCTGCAGAGCCCCTCACCTCTGTCCTTAGACAACCTTCCCTTCCACTTCTGGCTCCCATTCCTTTGTCTCATTCCATGCTCTTGCCCCTACACTTCTTCCCAACACTCCTCCCACAGTCTGTCACATCACCCCTTGCCCTTCTCTGCCAATCCCAGCCACTCCTCCTCATTCCTCCTCTCTATTCAGCCCCTCTATTCTGCCCTCTGCCTCGATCTGCTTCCTATTTCTCTCCACCAGTCTGTCTCTCTGCTTTCCTCAATCCTTTCCTCACGTTTACAGCCATATGGCGGGAGAATGCGGTGATAACTTCCAATGTGTTGTTCCAGTGTTTGGAATCGGCTTCGCTTCCAATGCTATCTGACTAGTGCCGAGAATCTGGACTGCTCTTCTGCGGCTGTAAGCCCATCCTGTGGCAACCTTCCAGCTTGCAAGAGACGCTGGCCTGTAGTGCGCCGGGCACACTGTGACTACTCAGGTTTCCAGTATGACATTCACCTCTAGACCACCGTAACATGGAGCTGGTCACTGATCCCAGCAATGGCACAAGTGATTGGTATTGGTATTGGTTTATTATTGTCACTTGCACCGAGGTACAGTGAAAAGCTTGTCTTACAAACTGATCGTACAGGTCAATTCATTACACAGTGCAGTTACATTGAGTTAGTACAGGTAAAAACAATAACAGTACAGAGTAAAGTGTCACAGCTACAGAGGAAGTGCAGTGCAATAAGGTGCAAGGTCACGACAAGGTAGATCATGAGGTCATAGTCCATCTCATTGTTTAATGGAACCGTTCAATAGTCTTATCACAGTGGGGTAGAAGCTGTCCTTAAGTCTGGTGGTACGTGCCCTCAGGCTCCTGTATCTTCTACCCGATGGAAGAGGAGAGAAGAGAGAATGTCCCGGGTGGGTGGGGTCTTTGATTATGCTGGCTGCTACACCAAGACAACGAGAGGTAAAGACAGAGTCCAAGGAGGGGAGGCTGGTGTCCTTGATGTGCTGGGCTGTGTCCACAACTCTCTGCAGCTTCTTGCAGTCTTGGGCAGAGCAGTTGCCGTACCAAGCCATGATACATCCAGATAGGATGCTTTCTATGGTGTATCGGTAAAAGTTGGTAAGAGTCAAAGGGGACAAACCAAATTCCTTTAGCCTCCTGAGGAAGTAGAGGTGCTGGTGAGCTTTCTTGGCCATGGCATCTACGTGATTTGACCAGGACAGGCTGTTGGTGATGTTCACTCCCGGGAACTTGAAGCTGTCAGCCCTCTCGACCTCAGCACCATTGAGGTAGACAGGTGCATGTACACTGCCCCCTTTCCTGAAGTCAATGACCAACTCTTTAGTTTTGTTGATATTGAGGGAAAGGTTGTTGTCATGACACCATTCCACTAAGCTCTCTATCTCCTTCCTGTACTCCAACTCATCGCTGTTTGAGAAACGGCCTATAACGGTAGTAACTTGTAGATGGAGTTAGAGCAGAATCTGGCCACACAGTCGTGAGTGTACAAGGAGTAGAGTAGAGGGCTGAGGACGCAGCCTTGTGGGGCACCAGTGTTGAGAATAATCGTGCCAGAGGTATTGCTGCCTATCCTCACTGATTGTGGTCTGTTTGTTAGAAAGTCAAGGAGCCAGTTACAAAGAGAGGTGTTGAATCCTAGGTCTCAGAGTTTGGTGACAAGCTTGCTTGGAATTATTGTATTGAAGGCAGAGCTGTAGTCAATAAACAATAGTTTAACGTATGTGTCTTTACTGTCCAGATACTCCAGAGCTGAGTGTAGGGCCAGGAAGATGGCATCCGCTGTAGACCTGTTTCGCCGATAGGCAAATTGCAGTGGGTCCAGGTTGTCTGGTAGGCTGGAGTTGATGTGTGCCATGACCAACCTCTCAAAGCACTTCATGATGGTGGACGTTAGAGCCACTTGTCGGTAGTCATTGAGGCATGTTACCTTGCTTTTCTTTGGTACCGGGATGATAGTGGTCTTCTTAAAACAGGAGGGAATCTGAGATTGCAGCAGGGAGAGGTTGATTATGTCCGCAAATACTTCTGCCAGCTGATCAGCACAAGATCTGAGCATGAAAAAGTGATGATCATTTTATCATGTAATGTGACCGTGTTGCAGCCAGATGAAAAATACTTTATTTTATTTCTTGAATACTGTATTGGTTAGAAAGTAGAGACTTGGATGTCTTTCCTTTTTATTTAAAGCAGTGAACGTAGCTTGGTGTGGCTTTTTAATCAAAAAGTTCACCATTGAATTTTCTGGCAGCATTATCCAGCTGGATCATCTTTTGTTTTCTTAGTATAATTAAAAAGGTTTGATAAACACATAATGGAATATGATTGTTGAAATTACATTAGTGCTGGGATATTGTTTGAATTAGGATGTGAGCAACATTGATTATCGAGAAAAAGTACAATAGTCCTCTGGTCAACTTCCTTGGGGTGTTTGTGAGGGTGTGATGGTGCCAGGGGTGAAATCTTTGTCATTGAGTTGGAGCTGAAGTATTGCCAGAGAACCATTTTACATACAGCATCTCAGTACTTGCTGCAATAGCTTGAAGCTCATTCATTATTAAAGACACCCATTACAGGCTGTTACAAAAGGGCACCATTTGTTTACTGTATTGAATTGAGGTGATATTTTTAGAGCAAAGGAGAGCACATCACTATTCACATGTACTTGCATATTTGTGGGGAATGAAGTTTACTCTTTCTCAGCTCCAGATCTCAGGTTATGGTGTGCATTAAGTGGATAATTTCACGCTGGTTATACAGAAACTACAACAGGTGAGAAACTGCAAGATTTTCACCTGCAGATGAATTCATGTTGTGACCAGCAGTGAAACTTCCCTTCCCTGTGTCTGCTGATGTCTTCAAACATCTATTGTGTTTTGTCAGCTAAGTTTGTAGCATTACAGTGGGACAGCCTGGGAGGATCAAAGGTCATCACCTGTCCCCATTTTTAATGCTCATCAAGAACATTTTTATTAACAGACGTTACACGAGTGTGCCTGGAAAGCACAACATTGGAGTGTGTTAATGTTAGTTTGAAGATTTGAACATGCAATTGCAACCTCTAACTCAGGAGGATGTCTGATAGGTACTACATGTCGAACTGTAACCCTGATTCACTTGATTTGTTCTCTCTAGGTACTTACTCCATGCAGTATTGATTGAAGAGGTCAAATTCTCAGCACATTAAGGCACAACTCACCTGTGTCGCACAATACGCATCATTACAATTTTATTTACACATCTCTGCACTGTCTGGCCACCTTTTAATTGATTGCCTGTTTCTGGAATTGGTCAAAACTTTTGGATTCCTGCGTTGCTCAGTCAGAGAGATTCTTCCTAACGCTGTGATCAGTGTTAGTTCCAGCATCCTACCTGAACTTGGAAAGCTTGGACAGAGCTTTTTACTCAAACTTTGTCTTCTTTCTGCTGTGATTTCTTCCCAGGTTCTCTTATGTCTTTTATTCATTCATTCAAATAACTTTTGTCAATGTTCCAGTTATTATCTGAACAGTAAAGTGCATTCCACAAGACCTGGGATTGCAGGATCCCAGTTCCCAGTAACTCCCTTACACTTTCTTGGCTGCTGTTTGCATCCCTCCTCCTTTGCCTGTGGTAGTCCAATGTTCTGGGCATGCTCTGGTACTAAGACCACAGTCTTTACTAAGCCTCTTTCTGGCTAATTACTCCTCTTCATACTCATCCAGTGTCTGCCAACCCGGATCATTATCATTAATTCCTTGTGTGGATGCTTGCACTTCACTCTTGCTTTGCTGAGACTCCGGAGACGCTGCCAAGAGCTACCTTCCTCTGCTGGCTTTTCGCATCCTAAAGGACATAGACTACAGCCTCTAACTGGAGTAAGCGGAAAATCTTAAAATGACGTCAGGCACCATATTGGGTTGGGTGCCCAGGTCCTCAAATGGACAGTCAGCACAACCACATAAGAACAAAGAACACTAGAAAATAGGAGCAGGGGTAGGCCAACAACCTCTCAAGTCTTCCTCTCCACTTAATATGATCATGGCTGATCTGCCCCAGGCCTCATCTCCTGTGTCAGTTCCCCATTGCCCTCAATTCCCTGACATCTCAACCATTTATTTACTTCTTTAACTTCTCCCCAATGATCAAGCATCCACAACCCTCTCGGCAGAGAAGTCCAGAGATTCAGCACCCTCTGTGAGTTTTAGGTGGCCACTGTTAATATGCAAAGAATGCAAATTGTAGTCTGAGATGTAAAAGGCAGGAGAACAGAGTGCTTGATCCATCCAGTGTTGAGGAGATTTATTGGAAGCTCATAAATAGATTGCAGTAGGCAGCTCTGAATTCACAGGCTTTAACAAAAAATGCTTATGTTATTTTATGAAACGGGTATTAATGTTTCAAGCCATTATGCGAAATGGCAGCACAATAGCAGATTTCATTTGGATGTGACAGGGATGAGACATTAATTTAAGGTTTCTTATTTATTTATTTATATAATGTGGGCGCCGCCAACAGGGCTGGCATTTATTACCCACTTCTAATTGCCTGGAGAAGGCAGTGGTGAGCCACGTTTTTGAACTGCTGCTGTCCTTTTAGTGAAGCTACTCCCACAGTGTTGTTGTGTAGGGAGTTCCAGGATTTAGAACCAGCAATTTAGACCAAGTCAGGATGGTGCGTGATTTTTGAGATTGAACTGCATCTGGTCGGGTTTACATGTGCTACTGCTTTTGTATTTCTTGTTGGTAGGGTTATGAGTCTGGGATATGCTGAGAGATTAGACTTAAAACCAATTGCAGTCCATTCTGTAGATGGTATACACTGCAGCCACATTGTGAAGCAAATATTAGGGTGGTGGATGGGATACTGGATTTGGCATTAGTTTATTATTGTCACTTGTACCGAGGTACAGTGAAAAACCTGTCTTGCATACCGTTCGTACAGATCAATTCATTACGTAGTGAAAATACATTGAGTTAGTACAGAGTGCATTGAAGTAGTACAGGTAAAAACAATAACGGAGCACAGAGTAAAGTGTCACAGCTACAGAGAAATGCATTGCAGGTAGACAATAAGGTGCAAGGTCATAACAAGTTAGATTGTGAGGTCAAGAGTCCATCTCATCGTATCAGGGAACCGTTCAATAGTCTTATTACAGTGGGATAGAAGCTGTCCTTGAGCCTGGTGGTACGTGCCCTCAGGCTCTTGTATCTTCTGCCTGATAGGAGAGGAGAGGAGAGGAGAGAAGAGAGAATGTCCCGGGTGGGTGGGGTCTTTTGTTATGCTGGCTGCTTCACCAAGGCAGCGAGAGGTATAGACAGACTCCATGGAGGGGAGGCTGGTGTCCGTGTCCACAACTCTCTGCAGTTTCTTATGGTCCTGGGCAGAGCAGTTGCCATACCAAGCCATGGTAAGATGCTTTCTACGGTGCATTGATAAAAGTTGGTGAGTGTCAAAGGGGACATGCCAAGTTTCTTTAGCCTCCTAAGGAAGTAGATGCACTGCTGAGATTTCTTGCCCGTGGCGTCTATGTGGTTGGACCAGGAAAGGCTATTTATCAGCTTTGTCCTGGATAGTTTTGAAATTTGCAAGAGTTACAGTCATCCAGACAAGTGGAGAGTATTCCATCATCTGCCTTTAGGGTCACCAGGAGGTGAGTCAATTGCCCCAGGATATCCAGCCACTGACCTACTCTTGCAGTCATGGTATTTAAGCTTTCACTTTACTGTGGAGTGTTCATTTTGCGACCTTCCCCTGTATGATTTGTAAAAGCTGTTGTCAAGTTTCCATTCTGGGTGTCAGCTGCAGAGTTTTGTAGGAAATGGTAAGATTGCACAACAGCAAATGACTTGTAGAAGCACAACACTTGCAGCAGATGAGAGCTCTGTACAGTCTCAAAATCAGAGAGCTATATCGAGAATCCTGAGAGCTCTAATCTGCTAATCTTCTCCATTGCCTGAATTTAGCTCTTCCAGTAAACCACATATCATTCATCCACACTGTTATCGATAAACCATTCACAGTATTATGTGCAGCAGTCCATTTCATCCTGTGGGTGAATTAGTTGTGTTCTTAAATATTGATAGAGGTACACAATGACTGGATAAGAGTTGTGATTACTCCAATGTCACAAGGACTTCTCCCTGCCACAATTTTGATGCTTTTTTGATAAGATAAGATATTTTTATTAGTCACATGTATATTGAAACACACAATGAAATGTACCTTTTGTGTAAAGTGTTCTGGGGCAGCCCACAAGTGTCAGCATGCTTCCAGTGCCAACATAGCATGCCCACAACTTCCTAACCCATACGTCTTTGGAATGTGGGAGGAAACTGGAGCACCCGGAGGAAACCCACGCAGACATGGGGAGAACGTACAAAAACCTTTCTTGTTCGAGCAAGAATACTCAAAGTTGAGTGGGACAGTGCTGCAGTAGATAGTGTGACCACCTTGGTACCTCAGTACAAGTGACTATAATAAACCAATACCAATACCAATACCTCACTACTTCAGTGCCCCTATATCGATTCTCATTGCCGGTCCTGTCTGTGTGAAGTTTCCACATTCTGCCTGTGACCGCGTGGGTGATGTGCTGGCTGGGAGGATAATTGGGCACTGTACGTTGCAGCCAGTTTAGTTGAGTGATGGGAGAATCAGGGGTGTTAATGGATATGTGTGAAAGAATAGTGTACAGGGAAGTGGGTGAGGGACTGGGATTGAAGGGATTGCTCTGAGAGTAGACATTATCTCAATGAGCAAATGGTGCCCTTTTAAATTGTAAGGAAATATATGAAATATACATTCCTACAGCCTAGAGTCGATTAAGTCTACTTAAGCCTCCCCACACCACTCCACTTCCCCCCAACCCCCACCTCCAAACACAAACACCCATTCCCCATTCTGTTGGTCCACTGCAGCAAGCATGGGCTGAACCATCGATCTGGACTTTCCCTTTACGGAAGGGAGCAGATACAATCATTGAAATCTCTGTGTGGGCAACTGTCCGCTGGGGCCTCTCCTAGCCTAGGGCTACAAACTTCACCTTGAAGCACAGGATTATTTACGTTTAGTTATCAATTTACTGATCCCTGTCCTCTGAATGCTTTTCTGGTATTGGTTCTTATCAGGGATGATACATAACACAGTTGCTTAGTTTTCTGAGTGATTTGGTCCAAACTTGTTTCTTTTTTAATCAGAACAGCAATTCTCTTGCTTTAAGCACATTTCCTATCCCTCCTACCCCACTTCGTCCCTCACCAACTCCTCCTTATGTGTTTCAGAGCACATGGGGGCAAGTTGGTCAACAATGTTGATCTGGCCGCACATCTGGTTGAGTAGCAGCCTGGGGATTCTGTCTTCTATGGGAGGTGTCCAGAGAGCCAAATTTCTCTGTGAAAAAAAACACAGGAAAAGTCCTGTTTCCGAGCAGAATATTTTCCCCCAAAATATTGTTGATTTACATAGTTTTAAAACATTCAGTTTGTGAGATTTCAATAGTAGGACATTAATCACTGAGAAAAAACAGATACTACCTCCTGTTTGCTCTAGAGTGAAATTTCAACCGTTTGCCTTTTCCCACAAATGCTGAGATAAAACCAAGGCCATGTTCCTCTTTCCAGTTCCATGACACGATGCATTGTGGCTTCAAAGCAGCACCCCAGCATTCAATCAGTTCTACTCAGTGTTTTTCTGTCAAGGTGATAAAACCAGATTAAATCCACCCAAATGAATGGAGATAAAAAGAAATGAGACTATTTGACAAGGGGCAGAGGGATTCTCCTCACTGCCACACTCAATGTCCATTTCTCAACCAACTACAAAGTAGATTATCTGCTTATTATCATATTATTGCTTGTCAGACACAGCTGATGGTAACCTTGTGCTTCTTTTGCTATATTATAATTACTATTTTAGAGGAATGGTAGCATACTGGTTAAATTACTGGATTAATGTCCAGAGGCCTGCACTTTTTATCTGGAGACATGAATTCAAATTCCACATGTGGCAGCTGGATAACTTAAATTCAAGAAATTAAATAAATCTGGAATTTGTAACAAAAGTTCATATGAATAATGGTGAACATGAAACTACTGGATTGTAATAAAAACATTCTGTTTTGCTAATGTCTCTTCAGAGAAGAAAAACTGTAGTCCTTACCCTGTTTGGCCAATATGTGACACTAGATCCTCAACAATTTGGCTGATTCTTAACTAGCCTTTGAAACAGCCAAACAAGCCACTTAGCTGAGGAATAATTAATAGTGGGCAACGAATACAGCCTGGCTGGTGAATGGATTAAAAAGTCGAGGGTGATGCACTTCAAAAGAACTTTATTTCTGTGCCTGAAGTTATAAAATGCAAATCTTTGTTTTTTTTTCAGCCTTCGCAAAATGTTTTAACTGTATAATTTCTCATTTCTGCTGTTTCCAATATTGCACCCCCTGACTTCTGTGAGTGCTCTGTAGGAGGATGGCAATGTCAATATTGATGGTACCAGTATAAAAGGCAGCAGGCCGCATTGCTCTCCACTGCAAAGAAGCATATATAGAAAGAAAAGAGAAAACTTGCACTCATAATCCACCTCGCTGTTGCTGTTACAATGCCTCATGTGGTTTTTATTCTATGTTATTATGTTAAAGCAGTAGTGTTTTCTCTGTCCCTTTTATGGAGGAGGCAGAGAGGGAAAATTTACATGGATCAAGTGCTTTGAGCTGAAGCCACAGCTAGTGTTGGGGCTAACATACGATTACTTGCAGAGATCTTGGCTACCACCACTGGTATGGGCTAAACAACTTCCTGCCTGCTTACTGTGCCGCCAGCTGCTTTAGTGCTACACAGATGGACTCATGGAGTCCAAATGGAACAGTGAAAACTTCTGTAGACTGGGAACAGTCTGCTGCGCCTGCGCTGGGTCAAAACGGCCACGAGTACGGCAGCTCCATTCAGATGAATGGCAGACAGGAGAAAGGTGAATGGAGCATCTTCATTACATAATTAAAATACTTTGAATGACTTCAATTGTTTTTAAGATACCTTTATTAGTCATATGTACATCGAAACACACAGTGAAATGCATCTTTTGCGTAGAGAGTTATGAGTTAAATCTGTTCACGTGCATTATTTGTATTTTAAATTTAATTTTTAAGTAGTAATTTTAACAATATTTTCATTTTTGGCCAGGTCAAAGACATTCACAAAAATGTAATAATATGAACAGTTTTGACAGCCAGTAAGCCTGGGGGTGGGGCTGTTCCGTTGAGCGCCCACACCCACACTGAGAAAGCCACATTGCTGTACTCTGCCTCGTCACTGGCTGAGACCGGGGCTGTGCTGGAAGACACAGTGTACTCAAGGGCAGGTGGCCAGTGGTTTCAGGTCAATGGAAGACCTGGCCCAATTTGTTTCTGGGCTGCTTTTGCAGAGTCTTGAGAACACACTATGGGAGAAATACCTGGATGAAGAAAATACATAGATTTTTCTTAGAAAACAAATGACATATGCCTGATTTTGATAAGTAAGCTGGTTGTTTTTTCTACAAAAGACACAATTGTGAATTTATCCCGCGTATTCCTTGCCTTCCTCTGGAGATTCAGGACTGTACAAATCAAATTCACAGAACTGAGATGAGGATGAAGTACCCACATACTAATTCAGTCAGAATATTTTTAACAGGCAGGCAGCACAGGTAACCTGAGGGAAACCATTGGTTGGGGGGAGGCAATATGTGCTGAAAAATATGGATGACAATAAAACACCAATTGGTGAGAACCAAAGGAAATGAAATGCATTTTCCTGCGATTCCTGTGAAAAGATCAAAGGTTTACTTTCTGTACTCCTTCAGAGAAGCAAGATGGCGCCGGAGCGTGGCGACTCGTTGCAATGCTGCTCTCTACAGATCTACTCATTACCCTTACAATAATCGTTCTATACTTTTAAATTTAAACTCTATGTCATTAACTATTACTAATAATGTTCTTTCAAATCTTCTTACAGGGCTGGCGATCTTCCGACCTCCAGGAACGACTACGAAGTGGACCCGACTACACTTTACTCTGTACTGTTATTGTTTTTACCTGTACTACATCAATGCACTCTTACTAACCCAATGTAACTGCATTGTGTAATGGACTGACCTGTATAATCGGTATGCAAGACAAGTTTTTCACTGTACCTCGGTACAAGTGACAACAATAAACCAATACCAATACCAATACTAAGAATGGGACTGCTGAAAGTCAGAAGTTCCAAGCTAAACTGCATTCAGTCTTACACATACATTCTGGGTGAGCTTACAGACCATGAAAATCACAGAAGTCAAGGACATGGTTGACAGCAAACTGGGCACAAGTACAGATTGTAGCAGATGTAACATAGAAGTGTTCCATCCCACCTCTGAAGGATATATGACTGGCTGTCTCCCAGCAGCTTCCACTTCAACTGCATCATTACAGCAGCTGGACAATCTAGAGCTGACAGCAAACCGGACGCCACCTCCAGAGGCTTGGCTGAAGTGGCAAAAGGTGCCAGGCTGTGCAACATCTTCAGCAGCCCTGCTGTTGGAGCACTGTGTCACTACATCTGGTCGAGATCAGAAAGCTGGCTGGAGGATATATAAGTTGAATGGGAGACTACTGAAAATGTCAAGGAATTGAAAAAGGATTATGCAGGTCAGAGAAATGCAAAACCCCTCTTCAAGTCCCCGACACACTGGTGGGAAGCTATGAAGGTGAATGTCAAGATGTTCTTTGTTCCCAAAGTGAGAGTATTGGTATTGGTATTGGTTTATTATTGTCACTTGTACCGAGGTACAGTGAAAACTTGTCTTGCATACCGATCGTACAGGTCAATTCATTGCACAGTGCATTGAGGTAGTACAGGGTAAAAACAATAACAGAATACAGAGTAAAGTGTCACAGCTACAGGGAAGTGCATTGCAGGTAGACAATAAGGTGCAAGGTCATAACAAGGTAGATCGTGAGGTCGTAGTCCATCTCATCATATAAGGGAACCGTTCAATAGTCTTATCACAGTGGGATAGAAGTTGTCCTTGAGCCTGGTGGTATGTGCCTCAGGCTCCTGTATCTTCTACCTGATGGGAGAGGGGAGGAGAGAGAATGACCCAGGTGGGTGAGGTCTTTGATTATGCTGGCTGCTTCACCAAGGCAGCGAGAGGTATAGACAGAGTCCATGGAGGGGAGGGTGGGTTCCGTGATGTGTTGGGCTGTGTTCACAACTCTCTGCAGCTTCTTGCGGTCCCGGGCAGAGCAGTTGCTATACCAAGCCGTGATGCACCAGATAGGATGCTTTCTATGGTGCATCGACAAAAGTTGGTGAATGTCAAAGGGGACATGCCAAATTTCTTCAGCCTCCTGAGGAAGTAGAGGTGCTGGTTAGCTTTCTTGGCCATGGCAAAGACCCCACCCACCTGGGTCATTCTCTCTTCTCTCCTCTTCCATCAGGTATAAGATACAGGAGCCTGAGGGCATGTACCACCAGGTTTAAGGACAGCTTCTATCCCACTGTGATAAGACTATGGAACGGTTCCCTTATACGATGAGGTGGACTCTTGACCTCATAATCTACCTTGTGACCTTGCATGTTATTGTCTACCTGCAATGCACTTCCCTGTAGCTGTGACACTTTACTCTGCACTGTTATTGTTTTTACCTGTACTACCTCAAGGCACTCTGTACTAACTCAATGTAACTGCACTATGTAATGTATTGACTTGTACGAACGGTATGCAAGACAAGTCTTTCACTGTACCTCAGTACAAGTTACAATAATAAATCAATACCAATACCAATACCAATACCAATATGTGGTTGGACCAGGACAGGCTATTGGTGATATTCACTCCAAGGAACTTGAAGCTCTTAACCCTCGTGACCTCAGCACCATTGATGTAGACAGGTGCATGTACACTGCCCCTTTTCCTGAAGTCAATGACCAGCTCTATTGTTTTGCTGACATTGAGGGAAAGGTTGTTGTCATGACATCATGTCACTAAGCTCTCTATCTCCCTCCTGTACTCTTTGACTCATCTTTATTTGAGATAAGACCTACTACGGTGGTATCATCTGCAAACCTGTAGATGGAGTTAGAGCAGAATCTGGCCATGTAGTCATGAGTGTATAGGGAGCAGAGTAGAGGGCTGAGGATGCAGCCTTGTGGAGCACCAGTGTAGAGAATAATTGTATTGAATGTGTTGCTGCCTATCCTCACTGATTGCAGTCTGTTGGTCAGAAAGTCAAGGATGCAGTTGCAGAGGGAGGTGTTGAGTCCCAGGTCTTGGAGTTTGGTGATGAGTTTGCTTGGAATTATAGTATTGAAGGCAAGGGGAAGTGCATCATGCTTAGTAATGACCTGGACATATTAAGGGTCGTAAAGTGTTCTATGTACTGTAAATGCAATGCTTCACATGCAATGCAATGGTGATAATTGGTAGCCAATTTTGTGAACAGCAAGATTCATGGTAGTGCTGAAATAAAAAGTCCAGTGCATCTGTTATCTTGGCTGAGGGATGCATGTCAGCCTGTGCATCGAAGAACTCCCCAGTCTTCCTTGCAATATTAATATAATACTGAGCAAGTCAGGCCACATCTATGAGAAGAGAAACAGTATTAACATTTCTTCGACCAGAATGTTAATTCTATTTCTCTTCCCACAGATATACCTTGATCTGATGAGTATTTCCAGTATTTTATATTTACATTTTAGAATTCCAACATCTGCAGTTTATTTTGATGTTCATTTCCTTGAAATATTACCATGGGATCCATTACATTCCCCAGAGAGCAGTTTGTCACATTTAATTCGACAGGCAGCACCTTCCATACTCTTTCATTTGTGCTAATGTAGGGGAGGCACAGGCTCTGGATTGACTCTTGTTTTCAGATAAGTGTGGACATGTTTTTCCCTTCATTTAATTAAAAAAAAAGCTGTGGCATCCTGATTGAAAAAATTTGATCAAACTTAAAAATTACCATTTCCCTGTTGAATTCAGTGTTTCTGGTAAAGAGTGAAATCATGTCCAAACTGGCAGTGGGCCTGGCCCATGTATTTATCACTATATAAGTGTCTTGGAAATCCTCAAGGTACTTTTTGAAGCTTCCAAGAACTTTCTCATTAAAAAAATATTAGATTAAAATTAAACTGTTTAATAAAAGCACATCTTCATGTATTTAAATAACTCAGTTGGGGTTGAAGCCTTCTTCCTGTTGCAGGACAATTAGGATGCAGAGAAGAATTTCTGCATAAAACATTAAATTGTAATTAGGAATATTGAAATGTTGTCTTTCTGTAGACCTTATAGTAATGATTATTTAACAATGGGGTCTCTTTCATTGTTTTTTTCCCAATTTTTTTTTCCCTCTGGAAAGGGTACAATGCAAATTGAAGCCTGTGGATATAAACCTCATCTTGTTCTACAATGGAGTTTTTGTACTTCAAAGGCTTAGGTCTGCCTAAGTTTACAAAGAAGGAGCTGAAAGTATATGAGCATTGAGTGCTGACAGGAAAGAGAACAGGTAAGCCCATCACTGAGTGCTTAATAAATTGGAAGAACAGTCTTTCACTTCAAGATTGTGAATTTAATCTGGTTCTAGTAGACTGGAACCTAAGAAAAATTCTCTTTACTGATAATATTCCATTTAGCTTCCAAACTGCACAAATTTAGTGTACTCCAAATCCTCAATTAGAAAAAGACACATCCTTTAGGTATGGGTTTTATGTCAGTGTAAATTCAGAGGGCCGTGTGAAGATCTTATCATTAATCCAACACTATCCAATTAACTCAGAATTCCTGTGAACTATCAATAAGCTTCAGACTTCAGCAGCAGCATACATTGATGTTGATGTAACAATTCACCAGGCCCTAAAGTAAATTTAAAAATATAAAACTTACTTTCTTTCTCTGTTATGACATCAGAAGTGTGACATAAAACTCAGAAACAAAGTGGAAGCAGATTTGGCTAGTTTCAGTAAATTCTTCAGTTCAAAACTACTCACAGAACTATTGCATTGAAATTAAAGGCAGTAAGGACAAGAGGATGAGAACTTTCTGGTCTTTGGATCACATTATTTCCATTCCATCGTGCTGAATTCAAACCCATTTAAACTCTTAGGCAACACTTTACAGTTGGTAGTTAATGATTTCTAAAGATAATCAAGCAAACTATTTTGTAGCTCAATAGCACTCTGGTTGAATAATCTCCATAATCCCCACTTTCATGACAGAAAGATGAGAACCACCAAATTCACTGGTTTGGAAAAAACATCCTTCACAATCTCTGCCAATAATCCAGCAGTCTCACCTCGGGAGATTTATGGTTAGAGAGTCCAGGAGGTGGATGACGTGACGGGGAATATATCTTACAATATCGGCATACTGGAATGTTGACTACTTAATCTATGGAAGAGATCCATTTCTAATTTGTAGTTTAAGACTAGAATTATTACCACACCCCTTTTGGTGCAACAGAATGATCCTTTTTGTCTCCCTTACCATCCTTCATATGAGAGCCTCCGTTTCATTCTTTCCTCCTGGTCCTTCAGTCCAGAGGAAAGGTCTAGACTTGAAACATCGACTGCCAATTTCCCTTCACAGATGCTGCCTGACCCAATGAGTTCCCCCGGCATCTTGTTTGTTGTTCCAGGTTCCAGCATCTGCAGTCTCTTGTGTCTCTGTTCCCCCGTAATCGCTGGATCTAAATATTGGAACTCCCAACCCTACAGCACTTTGGAAGTACCTTCACCAGAAAGACTGCAGTATTTCAAGAAGATGGCGCACTACTACTTCTTCATGAGCAGCTAAGGATGCACAATAAAGGCTGGCATTGCCAGGAACTCACATGTTACAAAAAATGCACATTAAGTAAAGGGCTTGCCAAGAATTGAAGCTCAAATCAGTATTGCAGGCATTCAGCCACACTTAACATTCAGGAAAGAAGTGAAAAAAAGTGGTGAGGATAAATTAATGGGTGAACTTGCTCCCCTCACTGTTGTAGCAACACAAAAGTTTGGCAGAAACCCCCAATGATGCTCATAAATGTGATTTCTACCAAAGTTAAAGTGATGTAGCATGAGGAAATTCTCCTCCAATATCTCATCACTGCTGAGGTTATGAACCACCTCTGGGGTGGAAGCATCACACTATGGATACTTAATATCAGGAACCTGGTATGCTTAGGAAATAACAAATGATGAGGTATGTGGGTCTCAGGTATTTCACCACTTTAGGGATTATTTTGGCAGGAAGTGAAATGGAGTTTCAAAATAGTTTCATATGTGGTAAAACACACATTTGTTTCAGTTTATTATCAACAGCCCCCAAACCTGAATCCAGTGGGCTGATACATCTCCAACAAAAAACATTGAATTTATCAAAACTGCCTTTGAACTAGAGTGGGAATTAGAATCAACACTGGAACAAATTTTATGTTTGAAATGCTTATGGCTTGTTTCTGTGGAGGCACAATCTCTGCTGGGAGGGTAACAAGAGGAGACCTCCACCTATCTGAAGGTCCTGGTGTTTCCAGCCTTAAGATAAGATAAAATATCTTTATTAGTCACATGTACATCGAAACACACAGAGAAATGCATCTTTTGCATAGAGTGTGCTGGGGGCAGCCCGCAAGTGTCGCCACGCTTCCAGTGCCAACATATCATGCCCACAACTTCCTAACCCGTACATCTTTGGAATGTGGGAGGAAACTGGACCACCCGGAGGAAACCCCCGCAGACACATGGGGAGAACGTACAAACTCCTTACACACAGCGGGCGGAATTGAACCCAGGTCGTTGCCTCAGTGTTTGCACAATCCCAGTGTTCAGTGGTGACTCCTGTAATTTTGCCTGTTTTGGGTCCAGGAAGACGCATGCTTCTACAGCAGCTTAGAAGGGACCACAGTACAGAAGTTCATTTTGGAAGACAGAGGGAAATTACTTAATGTGAAGATATTGCTGAGGTCCCTCACCACTCATCATCCACCACCTCACCCCAAAGTTTTTTGGCTTCCAGTGTGGAAGTGCAGGTGTTCAGTACAGATGGATTGGTTTCCAGGTAGAATAGACCAGATCCAGAACATGATGTGGCTAAGCTACTCTGTGTATGCACGTTGTTCAAATAAGTAGATGCAGGTCCTTCCCATCTTATGAACACCTGACTTATGTACAACCCGTACGTATAAACAAGTGTTTGGGAGACCTGTGGGATGGATTTGCTGGTTGCTGCAGGTGACTGTTCTTGACACTAGCTGGAATTTTGCCACATTGAACCCAAGAAGAATACATTCTAGTTAACAGGTCCACTTTGTGAATCCTATCTAGAGACACGCCATGTGAGCCAGCAGCAGTGTCCTTTTTAAAACCATCAATAGCAGTTAAAACCTCGTCTGCAGTAAAATCTTTTAAAAGAATATCATTATTAGTATGAGATTGGCTTGGGTTAAATTTGTTAATATCAACTTTATTATTAAGAATGGCAAAACGAGATTTAATGTGCTTCTCCGGACTATCCATTCCTACGGGGTAACGCACTTCTGCAGGCATCTTGTGCCATGTGGAAACTTGATCTGCAGCCGCACTTCTGACTTCCGAGCTGTTCAGCTTATGAACAGTTTTCAGGAATGGAACCCTGCCATAATCCGGAGAGGACCTGTATTCAGTGCCGAAAGAAAGTTTATGATCTAAACAAATCAGTTAAAACAACTCCATTTTCTCAGAATGGATTGCACTAACTTGTCAGCCACTGGCTCACTGGCAACGAGCTCCCAGCACAATGCACTAACGTTATTCACCGCCCAGGAGGCAGTGCTCTGGCCTTAAATGGATTGCAGTTGCTGGGAACGTCTACCTGTCAACAGTGTTGTGAGCTCCACAAAGAAGCTGGATGTTGTTGCATCTAACTTAAACAGAAGTTCATTTGACTCAGATTGCTTTTTAAAAAAAGCCTAGGATAAGACTGCCCAAAACATCCAGGAGAAAAAAAAAGCTGGAATCATATTACATGCCCTCAAGATGTCTCAACACATTTTACATTCTCTTTTAATATCAACTATTTTATTCCATGCTAAACAATTAGATATCATTTCCTTCTCGAGGTGGTTGCTGATGTAATGGGGAGAGATCAATGAAGCACAAACTTCAGACTTCTCCCTTTCCCCTGCCATTCCCACCTTGAGGGAAGTAACACAGATCCATGCGGAAAAGCTTGTAGAAAGAGGGTTAGAGATACTGATGGGAATTCGTCATGATGTTCTGCCTCTAGTCCTATTTAGTCAACTTCAATTGCCAATTGAATATAGTAAAACCCTAACAAATTTCTTGCTGTAAGTGACTTGTAAACTCTGATCCTCTCAGAGCTCTTTAACCTAATTTACCGTTGTTTATTAAATCTATGGCATAGAGAAAGGGTATTCAGTCTAAATAATCTGTCAGGATGTCAACTCTACATGATCCTGCTAATGAACTTTTCCCACTTTACCTTTATCCTCTTCCTACTGTTCTCTTACCATCCCTATTATGTATACAATAACCCTCTCTTTAACTGTATTCAAGTAATCAGCTTCCACATTGTTATCACTGTGCATAAAAATGTAATGCATGAGCAAATACCAGGCCCTTCAACATCCAGCATGTCAACCCTCTCAAAAACTCTAAAGATATTGTGCCAGGGATGGGGGCTGAGGAAATGATGTGTGGGAGTCAGATAGTGATGAAGAGAGGACTGCAGAGGATGAAACAAGAGCACAAGGGCGGATTGAACAACTTGTGGGTGGACATGAGGAGGAAATGTATTGCTGGGAATGCTTCTGCTCAGCTAAACAGTTTGGGAAAGAGCAGGGCAAGGGTTTAGTCTTTTTAAGAAGAACTAATACTGGCACTGGTAACTGAATCAGACACTGGATTACAGAGTTAATGAAGGATGCAGAGGATACAAGTCTTTACACATTCAATAGTTTTGAGCTGGAATGTACTGGACATTCAGTGACATTCAATGTTCCAAACCTTGACAGCTTCGACAGATGGTAAAGCTGATGGCATGGCCAAGTCATTAATCAAAGTTTTTCTCAGTTGTTATGTGACCCGCCCATGTGATCTGATTATATCAAGTGATAGCCTAGTACCACACAGGGCTCTCAGCCAGCAAGCTTGGCCTTATGGATCAGAAGATCAGAACCAGATGAGTGTTGGGTTATGGGGGTGGGGGGGGGTGGGTGGGGGAAGAGGGACAATGGGGAATTTAAGCTGTGAGTATGGGTAGTGGGCTCCATCGTTTCAGAGCATCTCAGACCAATCTCACACTTTCTGAATGCTAACAAGTTTTGAGTCTGGTGGTTTCATGGATTTCATTGTACTGATGTTTAGCCTGCCTTAAGGAATGGCTGGGCGACTTGAAAGTAATATGAGGAATTGTTAAGAATGTAAGAAATAGGAGACTGCTCTGCTAATCAACAAAATTTTGGCTGATCTTCACTCTCAAGTCCATTTGCCCATCGAGTCCTGTATCTTTTGATTTCCCTGAAAGCAAAAAAGATCTATTGATCTCCACCATGGTTACAGTCTTCCACAGCTGTCCAGGAGCAAGAGTTCCAAAGATTCATAACTTAGTCAAAATCGACATTACAGCAAAACACGTTAGAGAGCTAGGCTTCTTCAGCGTTATGAAAATGCTGCCTTCCCCAAGCACCAGTGTGCAAATAACAAAGCCATGTTCCTTTTGGATAATACAGAAAATCCCCCTCAACTATCTCAACAAAGCGGAGCTTCCATGCATTGAATGTCCAGGTGTGTGTTACAACATGCAAATGTCAGGAATACTTGCAGGCTATTTGACACTTGAGATTAGAAACAGACTTTTGGAAGCCTGCCTCTTGTAGGAATGCTTTGCAACTTTATCTTGAAACAAAACTGAGTAAATACAATGTTGGCTGACCCTTGTATCCAAGTATCTTTGGAGCACTGAAGAAATCTGAGGTTTGGAGTGGAAAAAGCAGTTTATGGAATTTATACATAATTAACACATTTTGGAGACACTCAACACCACACTATCATATCTACAGCTGATTATTCTTTCTGGATTGGGCTTGTACCCAAGAAAGAAAAGGCAAGGTGTATAATGCATTGATGTGTGTGCTCTGCTCAGTTTATTGAGCGTTTTGCAGCCCTGGTATACCCTTCTGTGAATGGAAGTTGTTAATTCCTTCCACATAACATATTCAGGCAGGTTTTCCACACAGTTATCCAGTAGCCTGTGTCCCCTGAGCTTGATTTCATTGATTTTTGTATGTCGACTCCGAAACATAGGAGGCTTTTTCTCTGTGCTGTTCTTCGGTCCTGCCTGTGACAGCTGCTCCTGTGATCTGAAATAACCTGGCACAAAAACATTCGTAGAACCATCCATTTGTGTTATCTGACAATGCAGCAAGTGAACCGAGCATTTGTCCTCAGTTTACTGCTGCTCCTCAAACCTGTGCTGCAATCATTGCATTTGCCTTTTGAAAGGCTGCACTCCAATTGTTTTGAGAGGCTGCAGCCAACTACTGCTGCATTGCACGGGTTTTATTGCAGTTATTGTTCCGAAAGATTATCAAATTAGTTGCTCTAGGAAACTCTCAGGTGAACATCAGTGGGCACAAATTATTTTCTTTTGTTGTGCCACTTGGAAGACTCTAACCATTTGGAAGACTAGCCTCTGTGAATATTTAATAGTTTTGCTGCTTTCCCCATGTTACTCCACCTAAAACCCCTGCCCCACCAAAGCCTGCAATACACTATGGTTAATAACCCTCAGTCCAATGCATTACTATCCTCCTCCCCATCAACCATCCAACAGAACAGGAAATAGGAACTGTGGTTCCTTCCTGCTGCTGGGGACCAATTTCTGTAAACATTTACTGACTAGAAGGATCAAGAAACAAAATTTAAAGAATAGCAGTTGCTGGAATTTTTAAAGCTTGTTCATAATCATTTTGGGGCTAGCAGCTATTGTCTAATGACGAGGCAACCATTTGGCCCTCGGTTTGTTGCTGACACAGACGTTCCTACATGGGGTAATTTTCATTGCCAAACTATGAACATTTCTCTCAGCTTGCTCTTCCCCATGACCAAAAGATGACTGAGTAAATAATTGTAGGAGATTTCTCATTTGTTATTTAATCTGACTACTCACATACCACAGATGACATTCCCATGGTTTTGAGAGATCGGGGCCATGGTGTTCCACAACGTTTGATTATTTAGGCAGCTTATGCCTTCCATTGCTTTTTTTGCTGTTTATGGATTCACTTCACGAGCACAAAGAATAATAATTCTTATAATTTTCTGTAAAAACAGTAGCAAGGAAAATAGCACTCATAGATTGACATGCATGTACTATGGCAAATTCAGGTGAAGGGTAGTTGCACAGAAGAGAAATCCATAAGTTCCCTGTTGAGGATGCACTGCTTTAAGTTTTAAAAAGTGGAATCTCAGCTGTCTGGGTGACTTTGAATCGTGTGAAGTTGCAATGTATTCATGGTGGACACAAACTAAAGTCATCTCAGAAAGTGAGAATTTGTTCATTTCGGTACATTTAATAGACATGATAGACATTAATTACTGCCTGTTAACCTCTTCAGCCATGAAAATTCACAGTAACAAGAGTGAATGCTCATCTCTGAGGATTCAGAGGATTTTAAAAATGTAAAATTTAGACAGAGCATTTTTTTCTTTGTCTCTCATTTCCTCTCTCTTAATGCAATCTTTCTTCCCCTCTCTTTCTCTATCTGATTGGTCATTGAGAGTACCAACTCTGACAAAGCTCATACTCAGTTCTTGTGAAGTTCACTTCAGGATACTTCAACCTAACTGCGTAAGGAGACACACGGTTATTTGCCCTGTTCACTCAGATGAACTGCTTCCCTCGTGACATTATCAGCTCACACAAATAAATATTTAAAAATCCAGGTGTGCCTGGAGAAGTCTAATCAGCAAGAGGTCCTGTGGATGTTTGGCTACAGCAAGTTCCTTTTTCTTTGTAATTCGTGTTTTGCGAGCTGAGCTTTGCTGGCAAGGACAGCATTTATTGTCCATCCTTAGTTTTCCTTGAACTGAGTGGCTGGCTTATTAGGCCATTTCAGAGGACACTTAAGAGTCAACCACATAGGGTAGGTTTGGTCGCATGTAGGCCAGGCGAGGATGGTAGATTTCACCACCCTACTCCCCATCTGAAGGACATCAGCAAACCAAAGGGATTTATATGACATTCCAGCAGTGTTTGAGGTCATTATTGCTAAACTTAGTTGATTTTTTTTACCAAATTCCAGATCCCTCTCCTACCCACTCCCCCCACCCCCTCAGGCCTGAATTTAAATTTGATAACTGCCATGATGAGATTTGAACTCAGGCTTTTGGATTGTTAGTCCAGGTTTCTGGATTACTATTCAGGTAATTTAACCACTGAGCCACCATCATTCCCTGTTATTATGGTCCAGTGAAACTTAAGAGCAAATACTGAATCTGAAGCTGAACAAGCAAACAAGTAGTTGTCTGCTCTTGCAAAATGCTGGAAGGGGATGAGACGGTGCGTCTGGTTGTGGAATCTCTTTGAAGGTGGCAGAAATTGCAGAGAATGATCTGTTAAATGCAGGGTCAGGTGGGGTGGAAGGTGAGGACCAGGGGATCTCTCTCCTTGTTCTGTCCCAGAGGAGAGGGGGTGAAAGGTGTGGGAAATGGATGAGCTGTGGTCAAGGGCTTTGTCAGCAATGGTAGAGGGAAAGCTGCAGTTCAGAAAGGAAGACATTGAAGGGTCTCTGGCCTGAAACATTGCCTCTGTTTCTCTTCCCACAGATGTGCCCCGACCTGCTGAGTATTTCCAGCATTTTCTGTTTTTGTTTTAGATTTCCAGCATCTGCAGTTTTTTTTTATTTTCATTGTCTGCTCTTATTGGACAATCTCAAAATCAAATCAAAAAAGGCTTGGTCTCCAGGCAAAGTTGTTACAGAGGATATCAGGTTAGAGAAAAGAACTTGGACTCCTCCTCAAGCTGTATGCTGCAATACTTGGAACTTCATCCTGGCATGAAACCAACAGGAGACTGTGGAAGTTAATGAGATCTGACTGCACATCTCACCAGGGCTTATATCACTGAATCATTGCTGCAGCACAAAGCTGGCAATGACATACAGGATAAAGCTCATTCAGGTGCACTCCAGCTGAAAACTTTATGTTAAGTAAACAAGTATATCTGCTCTTATTAAGGAATTATCTCTGTAGCATTGCCACTTATTAGAAACATTTCAAATGCTGCTTCTTAGCAATGTATGATTTATTAAACAAAAGAAAATTCTGGAAACATTCACGGAGACACAAAAAATTCTGCAGGTGCTGGATGTATCTGGAGCAATACACAAAAAGTGCTGGGGGAACACAGCAGGTCAGGCAGCATCCATGGAGGGAAATAAACAGTTGATGTTTCGGGCCCAGACCCTTCATCAGGACTGGAAAGGAAGAGGGCAGAAGCCAGAGTTCAGCAGGTCAGGCAGCATCACTGCAGAGGGAAGGGTAATGTTTCAAGTTAAGTCAAAGTCTGATTACTACACTATAGGAAGGATGTAACTGTGCTGGAGAGGGTGCAGAGGAAATTCGCCAGGCTATTGACTGGATTGGAGCCTTTCAATTATAAGGAGAGATCGGACAGGTTGGGTTTATTTCCCATGGAGCAGAGGAGGCTGAGGGGTGAGCTGATAGAGGTATACAAACTTATGAAGGAAATAGACAGGGTAGACAATAAGAATGAGCTGCTGGAAGAAGTCAGCGGGTCAGGCAGCAGACCAGATGAAGGATCCCGACCTAAAACTCCAACCCTCTATTTTCCTCTACAGATGCTGGCTGACCCTCTGAGTTTCTCCAGCAGCTCGGTTTTTGCTCCATATTCCACCTCCTGCAATGTCTTGTGCCTCAAGGTAATAGGGGAGAGGTAGGAGGTTTTTAGGGGATCTGGGGGGAGTATTTTTCATGTGTTTGGAGTCTAGAATGCATTGCACAAAGAGATGGTGGAGGCAGATCCTCTCACAACATTCAAAAAGCATGCAGACAAGTTCTTGAATCAACAGAGCATGGAAGGCTGTGAACCAAATGAGCATAAATGCGATTAGTATAGACTAGTATAATGGCCAGTATGCATGTGCTGGGCTGAAGAGCCCATTTTTGTGATCAGAACAGGAAGATGCCCACAACTTGCAGTAAGTAAAGGTAAGCAGGAACAGAGATGAAGGGAAGTATGTTGGGGGTAGAGAGAATCAGGAGAGGTAAGAAAAGATGGGAAAAAAGAAATGATCACTTCAGACAAAAGAAGGTGGTAATAGAACATAGAACAGTACAGCACAGGAACACACCCTTCAGCCCACTATGGTTGGCATCGACCGTGATGCCATTTTAAAGTAATCCTTTGCCTGCAAGCGACAGCTTTCTGACTTCTACATCTAACTCCTTAAGTTGTGTAGGTATTGGAAGAAAAGTTTCGATTTAACCTGTAATGGCGATGTAGACAATCTCACCATTATTTCTACTCCCAAATCGAGGCTTTTATAATAAGACAGAAACTAATGAAAAATTAATTTCATGTTTATTTTAAATTCACTTGGAGAATGTCTCGAAGTGGTTCAAAATATATTTAGTTTTCTATTGATTAAACAGTCACATTGCCCAGTTCACCTTGCCTAACTTAGTTACTCTAAACAAAGCATGATGACAACAAAGTGCTTCATTGACTAATTGGCTCAAAAATATCTTGAGAACTAAAGTAAAGCACAGTAGTGTAGTGGTTAGCGTAACGCTATTACAGCACTAGCGACCTGGGTTCAATTCCGGCCACTGTCTATAAGGAGTTTGTACGTTTTCCCTGTGTCTGCGTGGGTTTCCTCCGGGCGCTCTGGTTTCCTCCCACATTCCAAAGACGTATGGGTTAGGAAGTTGTGGGTGTGCTATGTTGGTGCCGGAAGTGTGGCGACACTGGCGGGCTGCCCCCAGAACACTCTACGCAAAAGATGCATTTCACTGTGTGTTTCGATGTACATGTGACTAATAAAGATATTGTATCTTATCTTAAATAGAGCAACCATATTTCTTGAATTTCCCAAACTGAATTGATGGGGATTCCTTCACTGTAATTCCAGTAGGAAACCAGAAAATCTACAAGGTGGTTATAGTGGAGTGACAGTGGGAGACTGGTTCAACTCCTTTGCAACTTTCATCCAGAATGTTCACCTTTCATGGTGGTGTGGCTAAGGTAATGTTACTGTATTCACATAAAGCTCTTGTGATGCCACTCAATCCCTCCAAACAGAGGAAAGGTACCTTTATGGCAACAGATATGTTTTTAAGGTAAAATCCACGTGAAGTGCTTCATATTTACAGAAGACCATCAAGGCTAAAAACAACACGAGAGAAGAGTAGGAGGTAATGATTACCGAGTGCCAACTTGTTTCATGAATGCAAGTAGATAGTAGGTGGAAGTGAACACCAGCAGGGTTGGGAAGGTGATGGTATTGGTGGGAGAAGGGTGAGGGTGGTCAGGAGCTAAGTGAAGGAGGTGCAGTGTCTCTACACTGCAAGCAAATTAGGTTTATGCATGAAAAGTGGGCATGTAACATGGTGTAAACTGGAGCTCATGAGAATCAAGATAAGTTCAGAGGATCTTTGACCTTAGCAACATTGATAAAATTATGAAAAAAAATGGTAATGAGATCATAACTTACTTGATGGCTTTTCCGATCACATTGAGCAGCACAACTGATGCTACTTTTGGGCAGTGCAAATATAAACATAAACTTAGCAGCTCTGCATTCCCATTAGAAAAGAGCTATGGATTGTAGTGCCAATACTCTAATACATTCTCCTTTTAAGGATGAGAATACAGGGTTGGCGAACTTACAATGTAGAATGCTGTGGCATTTGATCACACAAATACTCTATTCACTAAATTCTTAGACATCAATCATAGAAACTAGCCATGCTTTGTTCATACTCTGACTGTTTAGGAATAGGAGGCAGACAGTACTTTGAGACAAGGGCTCTTTAAAACTAACTCCAGGTCTTGGTATAGAACTGGAGAAAGCATTATTTGATGATCCATATCAACCACTTGCATGGATTAAGAAGAATGCTCAATTGGTATTGCTTGTCCAGCTGACAGAAGTCTATGCCTATGCTAATGGAATAACTCTGGTTGTCAGGAGCTTATATCTAAAGTTCAATACTTCACTGGTTTCCAATTGAACTACACTGTTAGTGATTTAAACTGCAATTTTTTCCCATCTAATTCACCCATGAGTATCATTCAAAGATAAAGGATTATCGATTGTGTAAAGTATAAAGATAGCTTCTGGTGCTCAAAAATAACTTCAGCCAGTCCAATGGCTTTCCGTTCAATCATTTACATAGGCTCACGTCACAGCAATTCAGTGCAGGACCTAAGGGGTTAATTGTGCAACACTAAGGGCACAGGAAATGGACCACAGTGTAATTGCACTGAAATCACTGTCTACAGGGACAGGGTATAGTTCAATAGATGCATGCATAAAACTCGATAAGGATGCTTGTATTAAAGCAGTGAGGGAGAGGATGGGCTGCCTGATTATGGTTAGAAATACTTATTCATACAGTACAATTATTTCTTCATAATAGCATATTTGATTTCTAATGTATGTATTATAAACAGAATAATATCTACTTAAATGTGTCTACTGAATCTCTAATGATGCCTGAGCATTCTGATAAAGCTATAAACCAGAAGAGCAATAGTTTCTTCCTCCAGCATGACATAGGACACAAAAAAAGTAGGAGCAGGAGTAGGCCATACAGTCCCTTGAGCCTGCTCTGCCATTCAAAAAGAACATAGCTGATCTGATGTTGGCTTCAGCTCCACATTCCTGTCTGATCCCCACAACTCCTGCTTCTCTTATGGGCCCTAAACTTGTCTATCTCTTCAGCGATCCAGCCTTCATTGCTCTCTGGGTCAGAGAGTGGTGACCTTCTGGCAGGTAATGCATTAGTTCCAGGTATTTCCTATTATAGTATTCTGGTCAACCTTCACATGGGGAGTCAAGACCCACTGCTGTCTTCAGATGAAAAGAAGCATCAGAAAATGAGGATAACTAAAGAAAAAGAAAGCTCGGCATTCATTTCAAAATCTCAGGACATGTCCGAGTGCTTTACAGCCAATTAAGTAATTCAATATATGGTCACAATGTAATGTGGGAAGGGCAATAGTTAGTTTGCACATCTTCAACTCCTACAAGCAACTAAAGATAATTTGCTAGAACTCATCATCACTGGCACATTCGGAAGGCTGAATCTCTCAGCTCATCCCACATCTAGACTCCACCTGGAATCCAGAGGTAGGACCAAGTCAGAACAAGCATGGAATCTAAGATTCCATTGACCTCCATGGGATTTGTAGGAGAATCAGGAGGCACAGTGGAAGGTGTGTTTTTATTTTAATATTTAGCTTCACTTTATTTCTGTTTTTATGTATTTTTAGATAAATTTATTTTTAAATTTTTGTTGTTTTCTATAAGAACATTTCTTAATTACTTACTTCTATTTTAATAATTTTCATCATTTCTAAATGCCAGAGATGTTTAAATATTAAAAATCATTTACAGCTTTTACGGCTGGCAAAGTTGAGGGTGGGGCTTTGTCCAATGTCAATGGCTTTCAGTTGTGGGATCTCCCCATTCAGTCCTGGATGCCCTGCTTTTGGTCAGGTCATATTACTGGAGTTCTGGATGCTGACAGTGATAAAGATTGGCCTTTGGCATCCAGTCGGCGTAAGTATGGGTGGTGATTCTAAGCAGGGGGTCTGGGTCAGCAAGTTCCAGCCCAAGGACTGGATCTTTCTTTTAGGGTACTTGCTTGAATGATAAATACCAACTAAAACATTGGAAAGAACTCCCTGCTCCTCTTTCAATATGCTTTGGAAGCTCTCATGGTCACTTGAGAGAGCAGATGGGGCTTCAGTTTAATTAACCCTCCGCTGGATGTTGAGTCAAGCTGATTGCTTGCCAGCATGTGGCCTTGGTGTCACATGGCGCTGTGTCATGGAGTTAGTTGTAAGGAGTGAACATACTGAGGCCTTGAGTTTAGTTGTACTTACAATTTAATGCCTCATCTGAAAGATGGGACTTCTGAGAATGCAGCACACATATAGTACTGGACTATAGTGACAGTCCAGATTTTATGCTCGTGTCTCTGAATCCACAGTCTTCTGATTCAGAAGTTATTTACTATCACTGAGGCATGGCTAACAACCTTACTGGAGATCATAACTACATTATTTAAGTCATCATTTTAAATTTATAAATTCTAATGTCTACATTTATTACGGTAAACGTTGTGTAAGTTTGTCAGGCTGTAAATGGTACTTCCCATTCTCCAGTGGCCTTTAACTAGTTTCTTATTCAGTTTTAGGGATAAAAAATCACCATGAAATGACTGTTTTATATTTCTTTTTAAACAAAACTTATGGCATTTTGAAGTGTCATCTAAAGAATGATGACCTCAGTATATTTAGACAGTTATTTATTTAGATTGATGGAATATAAAGAACAAAATGCAATCAGAACTGTATTTTTATTCAAGCCAGCATGAATAGAATATTGGACACAATGCTTGGATTCAACCTTAGAGATTTTGCAGCCTGGTCTAATTTTGAGAGGTAATGCAAACCTTGGAGCCCCAGGGGCCAGAACTGAGGAGCGGCATCAGATTCTTCAGTAACTTAACTTACTGTCAAGCTCATCCTGGAGCTGGAGATTGTTGAGCAGGATTTTGGGATCAAGCTCAAATTATTGATTTTTTTTTACTTTTTAGGTTGCTTGTTTGGCCCATGTAAACAAGAATCTTGTTTCAAGCAAGATCGATGTTCACGTTAAAAACATGTTTTCCTGTGCTACACAGTATAACTTCATCCAAAACTCAATTGCACTTTACAGCAGGCATTGTGTGTTTCCATAAACTTGAGTGCATTCCTGCATGTGCGTGGCATACAATGCATGGAGGCTGCTGGGCATGCACAGTGTGATGTCAATTGGCATACAATGCATGAATGAAGTCACTTGCATGAGCTTTTCCTGTGTATATGTACTGTATGATCAGCATGGTCTTTCACTGCAGGGGTAGACCTTAACTACAAAATTGACCAGGGCTATAATCAGATATGTTATTGTTCCGGAACATTAATTCAGTTTTCCCTTCCACAGATGCTGCCTGACCTGTTGATTGTTTCTAGCATGTTTTGTTTGTTATATTATTGTTGTGGCCCCACTTTGCTGAAATCTCGTCTTTAGGTATTTCTGGTGTTCCTACATTGAACATCTAGAAGAATGTAATACCATCAGGCAGAATCAACTTGATTTTATGAAAGGGAAGTCATGTTTGACAGGTTTGAGGATTCTGACAATGTTTGGGAGTGTAACAAGCAAAGCAGATAAAGGAAATTGAACAGATGTAGTGTACAGTATTTGGATTTCCAGAAGACATTCAATCCAGAAGGCACAAAAGACTATGAGATGAGGGAAAACATATTAGCCTGGATATAGGATTGGCTGTCAGAAAATAGAGAATTGGGATAAATGGGTCACTTTGGATTAGCAAACTGTAACAAGATCAGTGATTTAGGTAAAGGAATCAAATGTATTGTGGGCAGATTTGCTGATGATACAAAGAAAGGTGAGAAAGCAAGTCCTGAGGAGGAAACAAGGAGTCTGTAAAGGATTAATTGTAGGTTAAGTGAATGGACAGATGCTTATAATGTGGTGAAGTCTGAGGTTATCACATTGGTAGGAAGAATATAAAAGCAGAAAATTATTTAAATGGAGCAAGACTGCAGAAGGCAGCAGTACAGAGAGATCTGGGTGGCCTTAACTGTGAAACTCAAGAGGCTAAGATGCAGGTACAGAAAGCATAGAGCAACACAACAGAGTCTACACTACAAACCCAAAACTGCATATCCACCAATGTGCAACCTAGGCTATACATCTAACATTGCCCATCTACTGTTGTATATCTGACACAATACAGCCAAAACCAAACATCCAATACTGCGCATCAAATACACACAGTCTTTGCTGTACAACCATTCTGTATTCCCCACATTAAATTTCTGACACAGGACAGTGTATTGCTGAACACGCTACACTGCACGGACTACACTACACTGACTACCCTGTACAGACTAACGCGCATATCTGACAAAGAACGACATGTACTGGACAGTCTACATTGCACATCTGACACTGCACACAGTGCACTGTACATCCAACACAGAACAACCGGTGTTGCACAGGTTATGTTTCGGAGATGACACTGAGCATCCAAAACTGTGTTTCCAACACCACACAGACTGCGCTGCATGTCCATCACTCACAACCTACACTATACATCCATACATTATATATCTGACACTGCACAGCAAACACTGTATATCTGACACTGCTGAGGCAATGTGGCACATCCAAACCTTCACATCTGACACAAAGGGCTACCATGGTCAAAGCTGAAAACCTCTGAAAAATAACAAAATGGCATCTGTTGATAGAAAAATAGAAAGAGATATTTTTGCACCCTTTGATGGAGAGCCTGACAAAGTGTGCTTCATCAGTGTAACCCTCTCACTTGTCCTTTGGGAACAGGAGAACAAATAGAAAATGTGACAGTGCACCATTTGTGAAGGTGGGAGCTAGTTAATTATCAACCAAGTAACAAAATAGATACTGCCTGACCTGCTGAGTTCCTCCAGCTTTCTGTGTGTTGCAACAGATTGGATAGCTCCACCTAGATTGAAAAGGTAAGTACAAGTCAGAATCGGAATCAGAATCAGGTTATCACTGATACATGTCGTGAAATTTGTTGTTTTGTGGCAGCAGTACAGTGCAAGATATAAAGAAATTAAAAATTACTATAAGTTACAAAAGTAAATAAATAGTGCAAAAGAGGAATAATGAGGTAGTGTTCATGGGTTCATGGACCGTTCAGAAATCTGATGGTAGAGGGGAAGAAGCTGTTCCTGAAACGTTGAGTGTAGGTCTTCAGGCTCCTGTACCTCCTCCCCGATGGTGGTAACGTGAAGAGGGCATGTCCCGGGTGGTGAGGGTCCTTAATAATGGATGCCGCTGTCTTGAGGCACCACTTCTTAAAGATGTCCTCGAAGGCAGAATGATGTCCTTGATGATGGATGATGAAGTAAGGGGCTTGTTTCTTTTTCTTTATTTTATTTAATAATCATGTTTGTAATTAATTTACCTCAGTTAAACATGGATCATTCCACCTTATAAGATGGTCACATCAGTGAGATGTGGCTGTTGACGTAAACCATGCAGTTGTAAAAGGTTATTGTAGCCACAGTTAGAACTGACCCCAGCAGGAGGCAAGGGGTCAGGCACAGTCCAGACCATTATTTTCAGCAACTGGTGGGAATCACACAGGCTGTGTGTCAGTGATACTCTGGTTACATTTTCAATCAAAGAATATTATGCCGAGGTCGACCTCAGTTCTGCAGAAGGTGATGTAAATCACTGTGACACCACACTCTGAACCCCAGGCACTGTCAGGAGGAGTTGCCATGGTGAGATTCACTGCCATGGAATGTGCCTGTCTTAAATTGGGCGGAGGCCTCCAGGGAAGTTACCTCTCATCTTAAATTTACTTTTAAGAAAATTACAATGACTTGACATGTTAAAAGAGTCCCAGAGAATGAGGAATGTCAAGGGTGCGTGATAACGTGTGATATATGGGAAATAAATGAATGTTGAGATGTTGTTATGATATGCTATTTTAATGTTATATTTGTACATTTCTTTTCTAAGAACACTATCTTCTATAAGACTCTGAATAGTCCTGAGCATTTCTGGTATCATGGGTGTGGCAATAAAGAAAGCAGCCATTGTTTATATCATCTGTATTATTAATTACAGGCACAAGGACCAAACCATTGCAGTTTACTGATTCCATGTAGCTGGGTGCTGCTATTAGTGGAGGAGGGAATTGCAACACTGCTGATTATAAGGTTTGTTGGTGGTTCACACAATGCGCTGAGATTGGAAAATCTGCTCTGTCACTGTGGGGGCCCAGTGTGGTATCCCGTTGCTTTAGTGAGAAAATTATGCCACGATATTGGCTCTGATCTGCATCTAATTTTAACCTGAATGAAATCCCTGATGTGGGACTGCTCCTGCTGTGCTTCCTGCCTCAGTTAGATGGAGGCATTGATGACCCTGGTTCTTTGCCCAATTAAACAGGTCTTCATCTTCATTTTAAGTTATTTTTAAAAATTTTCTGATCAATCATTTGTCCACTGCATTACTTGATTTCCTGGAAACTATGTCATTTTTTCTTTGACTGAATATTAGACAAAAATTCGTATTCTTGGGTGCTTCAGATCTTTAGATAAACCACGTAAGGTGCTGAATGGATGCTTCAGATGAGACGTCACAGAGACCTACCAATGGTGATGAAACGACACTGGGTGTTCTATCCCCATTTGGAATCTGTGCTTATCAATCCCTTTTGCAGGTACCTAGACGAAGTGGAGTAGACCCACTTCTGGTTCAGAAGGCTGATGCCACGTCGTTGGAAATCCAGTTAAAGGGCTTATGTTATATCAGGTGGACTGGAGTGTACAACCCTCTGGCATCCCTGAGCTTCACTAATTCTGGCTTTTTGCTTATACCCTATTTTAATTGCTCCTACACTGGCAGCTCTGTTTTTAGCTGCAAAAGTCCTAAAGCACTGGAATTTCCTTCCTCTGCCATTCTCTCCTCATTTAAGACCCACCTTAAACCCATCCCCTGACTAAGGTTTTGATTAAGACTAAAGTATCACCTGATGTTTCTCAGTATACAATTTTGCTAGATTACACTTCTAGGAAGCAAGTGTGAAGTGAAGTAGGGTGGGAGAAAGATCACATGTAGCACAAACACTTACATCTGCTGGTCAGTTCTGACCAGTACCCTTGCCTTTACACTGAATCTTATGCAGAAGATGAACACCTTGGTATTGGTATTGGTTTATTATTGTCACTTGTACCGAGGTACAGTGAAAAACTTGTCTTGCATACTGATCGTACAGGTCAATCCATTACACAGTGCAGTTACATTGAGTAGTACAGAGTGCATTGATGTAGTACAGGTAAAAACAATAACAGTACAGAGTAAAGTGTCACAGCTACAGAGGAAGTGCAGTGCAATAAGGTGCGAGATCACAACAAGGTAGATCGTGAGGTCATAGTCCATCTCATCGTATAAGGGAACCGTTCAATAGTCTCATCACAGTGGGGTAGAAGCTGTCCTTCAGCCTGGTGGTACGTGCCCTCAGGCTCCTGTATTTTCTACCTGATGGAAGAGGAGAGAAGAGAGAATGACCCGGGTGGGTGGGGTCTTTGATTATACTGTCTGCTTCACCAAGGCAGCAAGAGGTAAAGACAGAGTCCAAGGAGGGGAGGCTGGTTTCCGTGACGCGCTGGGCTACATTTTACTGCCATTCCTTTATCACAACCGAATTTAAATGCTGGATCTCTATAATGCGACTCAAAATCATACAGAAAGAACAAGCAAGTAGTTCTGAAGTTGGGGAAAATCACTAATAGGAAACCTCAAAAAACAAAATTGTCAATAATATTAATAATAAACAGTGTTTAAACACTTGTTTGAAGCTGTAACATTCTCAATATTTGAGTGACTATGTACTTCACACTGAAGTATCCTCTCTATCTTCACATTTTGTTTTTATTCATATTATTCTGAGATTCAATTTAAAAGCAAAACAATTGTTACTTGAAACTCGTTGTAATACTCATTACTTAAATGCATAGCAAGTATATATCTGTATATGGACATAGTGTAAGCCTGTCCAGTTGTGATTAGCTTTTCTGTTCTATTTCGGTGTTTTGTTCAAATGTTAACCATTCATTTTTGGCATTGACATGTTAAGAATGCATGCCAGATCTGTCTATAAAACATCTGGATCCTATTGAAAGAGCAATTACCATTATTACTCTTTCAGGACATGTGCAACAAACATCAATCATTTCGTTATTAAATAATATACAAAAGTGGACTGACTTCTCTACAGCATGATATCCTTTCGCTATTTTAAGCACAGTTGAAGAACAATATTTTAAATATTTTTCTGATACTGAACTGACATGACTGTCACCAACAATAAGACATTTTAAGGAGAGCCTCCACAAAATGTCGTTCATAAGTTGCTCCAGATTTCAAAGCACGTGTGCAATTTATGACTTCTTCTTTCAGAATTGGAACTTTCTGCCAGGGTGATCATTTATCTAAACTTCTGTACAATGTAGGGAATTATAAGGGCAAAAGAAGGTGGTACATGTCCCATGACTGATTTTATATTTTGCTTATCAGTACAGTTGCACCAATAAAGACTGAAAATACTTTACTGATGTCAAGAGGAGACAGATACATTGTCACAGAAGGGCTGAGCCAAAAGTTTTATGGATGTCTGAGCCCAAGGCATCTTCAGTCTCCTGTTGCAGTTTGAGGTGAGCCATTTGAAAAACAATACAAAACATTGCTCTCCACACAGTTAACCTGCCAATTATTATTTTTAAATAAACTGTTCTTGCCTAGTTATAATTACGTGCTTTTTTACTCTGCTCTTTGCCAAACCTGCTCTGTTCCTTCCCTCGCCAGGAGAAAGCCTTTCTCTTCTGTCCACTGCGAAAGTCCTATGACCTTCTCAGTCTCCCTTATTTTGTTTACCCTGTCAGCCTGTTCAATTTCTCCCCTGTTGTGACCTTGATCAGCATCGCCTTCTTATTCCAGACAGACATGGTAAGCAAGAAATTACCGCTGGCAACCTCAAAATATCATAATATTATAATATTTCCCTCCTATTATTGAAGCAATTATCCTGTCTACAACAAAAAAATTACAACCTGCAACCGAAGCACTTAGTTTTCCCCCTAGTAATTACTGGAATTATTGAAAGGCTTATATGCTACACCTGTTTCAAAAACTAGAGCAAAGGATATTCTGGTGCCTCATGCAAGATTTCTGTTTATCTCTTTTACATTGATCACCTTCATTTGTGTTTCTCCTCATCTTTGCAGAGGTAACCAAGTAAACCTCACTCTCATAAACAACTTCAACAACTCTTGCCAGCTTCAGCACACCTTTAGGTTAGGCACATTGCACCCTTCTGCACTAAATATAGACATTTAAAAAGATCAGGTTATGATTTTACTAATCCCATTTGCACCTGATCCGGACTCATGGGAGGGAATGGTGGCGAAGTGGTTAAGTTATGGACTAGTAATCCTGAGGCCTATAATGACGATTTGACTAACTGCCTCCAGTTGGGGATAGGCTTTATATGATGGCCTTTCCGATTATGTCTACATCATGCAAAATGAACTAAACAAGATTGACTTGCACCTTCATCTCTTTTGCCATTTCATGTCTGCCACCATTCATTCTGATCATTGATTTTGTTCATTCCTCCCCTCTACATGTTTTCTGTGTCTTATTGGTATTGCTATCAGTTTATTATTGTCACTTGTACCAAGGTACAGTGAAAAACTTGTCTTGCATTCCGTTCGTACAGATCAATTCATTACACAGTGCAGATACATTGAGTTAGTACAGAGTGCATTGAGGTAGTGCAGGTAAAAACAATAAGTACAGAGTAAAGTGTCACAGCTGCAGGGAAGTGCTTTGCAGGTAGACAATAAGGTGCAAGGTCATAACAAGGCAGGTTGTGAGGTCAAGAGTCCATCTCATCGTATGATGGAACCGTTCAAGTCTTATCACAGTGGGATAGAAGCTGTCCTTGAGCCTGGTGGTATGTGCCTCAGGCTCCTGTATCTTCTGCCTGATGGGAGAGGAGAGGACCCAGGTGTGGTTTATTGACATGGAGTCACAAACCACAGAAAAAGGCCCTTCAGCCCAGATTGTCCATGCTGAACAAGTTGCCTACCTGACCTACTCCTATTTGCCTACATTTGGCTCATATCGCTCTAAACCTTTCCTATCCATGCCTAAATCTTTTAAACCTTGTAATTGTACCCACCTCTACCGCTTCCTCTGGCAGCTCATTCTGTATACTCACCATCCTCTGTGAGAAAAGCTTGCCCCTCAAGTCCCCTTTAAATTTTTCCCCTCTCACCTTAAATCTATGCCCTCTAGTTTTAGATTCTGCTAACCTGGGAAAAGGACTGTGACCATTCATCTTATATATGGCCCTCATGATTTTATATACTTCTATAAGGTCACCCTTCAGCCTTCTACACTTCAGGCAATATTTATAACTCAAGCCTTTCAGTCCCAGTAACATCCTTGTAAATCTTTTCTGCACTTCTTCCAGCCTTCCGTCCTTCCCACACACAATATTCCAAGTGCACACAATATTCCAAGTGCGGTTGTAACTTGATATCCCAGCTCTTGTATTCAGTGCCCTGACCGATGAAGGTAAGCGTGCCAAGTACCTTCTTCACCATCCTGTCTACCTGTGTTGCCACTTTCAGGGAAATATGTTCTTGCACCTCTGTTCTACAACACTCTCCAGAGCCCTATATATGTCTTATCTCTAACAGTTTTGATAAAGTTCATTGACCTGAAACTACTTGTCTGTTTCTTTCTCTGCAGACACTGCCTGGCCTTCTGAATATCACCAACATTTTCTGTTGTTTTCATTACATCAGATGTTAGTGAACCACTTTCCTGAATTGGTGCATTTCTTCTTGTGAAGGTATTTCCATTGTGTGAGGATTTCCAGGGTTTAGACCCAGCTGGAATGAAAGAATGGCAAAATATTTCCAAGTTGGAATGGTGTGTAATTTAGAGAGGTATTAGTCTGTGGTAGTCTTCCACGAGCTTGCTGCTCTTGTGCAGCTTGGTGGCAGACATCACAAGTTTGGGAGGAGCCTTGCTGAGTAACTTCTGTGCCTCTTGTCAGAAGGTGGCTGCTGCACAGTACTGGAGGGAGTGAATGTTTTGTGTGGCACCTGGACTGCCAAGCAATCAAGTTGCTTCTTCCTGGATGGTTGACAGTGAAGGCAAAAGAAGAACAGAACAGGCAACAGAAAAAGGCAAAACTGTGGTAATTTGTATCCCTGCACCAGCCTAAATTTTCTGCAACGGTGGGGCAGGGTTTAAATGAGCCTTGTGCTCTTCCATGTCACAATCTGCATTATTATACAGATCTGGGACATTTTTGATATGTACTCAAGTTCAAGTTTATTGTCATAGGCACATATACAAAGGGTATAAATGCCATGAAAAATTAGCTTTTTTGCAGCAGCAGTCAGTACATTAAAAACATAAGTTAACATAAACTTAAACTAACATCAGCCCCTTCAGAATCTCATACATTTCAAACTGTTTCCATACTCTTATACTCTTTTGACTGTGCTACTTTGCTTGTGTTACATTCAAATGTTGGAAGTATCTAATTGCTTCATTTTTGTGAGAAACATCTACCCACTGAATTTCAGAGACAGCCTGTGTTGGTTGCAGATCACTGAATAATTGCCACCTTAACTAACATGGAGACACAAGAGGGACTGCACATGCTGGAAATCTGGAGCAATGCACATAAAATTCTGGAGGAACTCAGCAGGTCAGGCGGCATCTGTGGAGGGAAATGAACAGTCGATGTTTTGGCCTGAAACGTCGACCATTCATTTCTCTCCATAGATGCTGCCTGACCTGCTGAGTTCCTCCAGCATTTTGTGTGCATTGCATCTTAATCAATGTGAGGGCCAGGGCCTGATGTGCATGGGCCTTTGAGGGACTAGACAAAGGAGAACCCAATGGCTTTTGGTTAGTTCATTAAGCTAAACAAACAGGCCTTGCATATGTTACTTTGTGTACATTATTCTGTTCTTCTAAGATTTGGCCAAGATAACGAAGCTGGCAGGGGACAATAGCAGGAAGCAAGAAGCTGGAGCAGGAACCAGTCCCATGGCAACACACTCACTGAGTACACTGTACCCTCAAACCTGTAGACTTTCTAGCACAAACCTTGCAGAAGTTAGGTGTGAGAAGAGTGAGATGAAACACAGATATACCAATTCCCACGCACCCACCCGCTTCCCCCCCCCCAATTTTAATTTTCCAGCTTTAAGGCTTTGTTTGAGAGAGCTCTCCCACTAGGACACACTGCATGTGAACTATACTGGGACCAGAATTCAAGCACATTGAATAACAAGGGTCTGGAGACATTGGTGAGATTGTCTGCAGGTTTCCCAACAGTAGTGGAAATGTAAGAGACTTCATCAAAGAGGAAATTAGAAATGCATGCAGCAAGGATACTGTAGTAATCAGTGATTTTCATCTACATATAGTCTGACTAAACCAAATCAGCAATAAAACTGTGGAGGGAGAATTGCTTGAGTATATAGAGGATAATTTTTTGTTGACCAGTACTTTGACCAGCCAACTGGAGAACAGGCTTTCCTCGACTGAGTATTGTGCAAGAAGATGGAGTTAGTTCATAATCTTTAAGAAAGGGTAATGATAATATGATGGAAATTTTCATTAAGCTGGGAAGTGAAGTAGTTTAATTTGAAATTAGTTTCCTATTATCAAAACAAAGGAAACTATGAAGGTATGAGGAGAGAGTTCACAATAAGAGTACATGGATAGGAAAGGTTTAGAAGGATATGGGTCAAACATGGGCAAATGGGACTAATTTAGATGGGCATCCTGGTTGGCATGGATGAGTTGGGTTGAAGGGCCTGTTTCTATGCTGTATAACTCTACAATGGACTGGGGAGATTCATTCAAAGGCATGATGGTGGACAGTAGTGGCTAACATTTGAGAATTTACTCCTGCCTGGTGTAAAATACACAAGGAAAAGTTACATAACTACGGCAAAAAAAGTTACAGATAACATTAGATCCAAGGAAGAATCATGTAAGAATACCAGACGGAGTCGCAAGCCTGAGAAACGAGAGCAGTTAAGATTTCAGCAATGGACAAAGAAATTGACTTAAGAGAGCAAAAACTAGAATTTGAGAATAAACTTGCTGGGAATGTAAAAGTGAACGGTAAAAAGAAAAAGATTAGTGAAGTTGAGTATAGGTCCTCTACAGTCGTTAATGTGGGAATTCATAATAGGGTATGGGGAAGGGCAGAGCAATTAAACAAATACTTTGGTTCTGTTTTCTCAGAAAGGAGGACATAAGTAATTTTCCAGAAATGTTCAGGAACCAGGAATCTAATGAAGGTGAGGAATTAACGGAAGTTAATATGGGTAAGAAAATAGTACTGAGGAAATTAATTGGACTAAAAGCCAATAAATCCTCAGGCACTGATAATTTGTATTCCAGACTATTAAAAGAAGTAGCTACAGAAATAGTGGATGCATTGGTTATCATTTTCCAGAATTCTTTACATAATGGAATAGTTACTGCAGAGGAGGGTGGCAAAGTAACCCCACAACTTTAAAAAGATGTGGCGGGGGGGCGGGTAGGGTACAGTGAAAACAGAAAATTACAGAACAGTTGTACAGGACACTTGGAAAATATCTTTGGGATTACACAAAGTCAATAAGGATTTCTGGAAGGGAAATCACATTTGACAGACCTACTGGAGTTTTTTTGAGGATGTAGCTTGTAGAATAGAAAAGAGAAAACAGTGGATGCAGTACATTTGGATTTTCAAAAAGCTTTTGATAGAGTCCCAAATGAAAAATTAATATATATAATTGAATCATATCAGGTAATGTATTGGATACTTTGAAAATTGATTGACAGACAAGAAATAGAGAGTAGGAATAAATGAGTCTTTCTCAGGGTGCCTCAGATATTCATAACATCTATCAATGGCTTGGATGAGGGAACCAAATGTGACATTTTGAAGTTAGCTGACAACACTAAACTGGGTGGGATTTTGTTACATGAGGAGGATACAAAAAGGCTTCAAGACGACTTAGGCAGGTTGAATGAGTGAACAAAAGCTTGGCAGATTCAATATAATGTGGATAATTGTGAAGTTATTCACTTTGGTAGAAAAAAGAGAAAAGCAGGTTATTATTTAAGTGGTGTTAGACAGGTAAGTGTTGATATACTCTGAGACTTGGATGCTTTTGTACACTAGCACTAAAAACAAACATGCAGGCGCAGCAAGCAGTTAAGGAGGCAACTGGGATGTTGACCTTTGTTGACAATGATTCAGGCCTTGGTGAGACCACACGTTGAGTATTGTGTTCAGTTTTGGACTCCCTGATTAAAATGATAAATTTGCCACAGAAGGAGTGAAGCGAAGGTTTATCAGGCTGACTCCCAGGATGATGAGACTGACGTATGAGGAGAGGTTGGGTTGAATAGGTTTGTGAACTTAGAAGAAGGAGAGGACATCTAATTAAACTTACAAAATTCTGTGAGGGCTGGACAGAAGGGATGCTGGCAGGATATTCCCCCAGCACAGATGTTTAGAACCGGTCTCAGGATATGGGGTAAGACATTTAGCATGGAGATGAGGAGAAACGTTTTCACTCAGAGGGTGGTGAATCTATGGAATAGGCTACCACAGAGGGCTGAAGATGCCAGGTCGCTGAACATATTTAAGAAGGAGAAAGATAAATTTCCAAATGCAAGAAACATTAAAGGAGAGAATGGAAAAATGACATTGAGATAGAGGATCAACCATGATCGTATTGAACAGAGGAGCTGGCTAGATGGGCTAAATGGCCTATTCTTGTGTCTATTTTTTATGTTTTTATGTTTGAACCTGTACTCCCCCCACCTCAGTCTCTATCAAATGAGATAGCATAAAGGTAATGGGGGAGCCCATTAGTATTTAATTGAAGGCATGAGTCTTCTTGTATTTTCTGCCTTGTATGGGGAACATCATTAGACAGGATTCCTAATGGCCATGGCCATTCACTTTCCTCCTCCACATAGTGCTGATGAAATTGAGGCTGGTTCTGGGAAATCTGACAGTCACCAGCCACATTTTTCTCTCAAGGTCCATGACTACCTGAACGTGGATGCATTGGCAGCCTTTGTGAACTGCTTATGCTACATATTTTTTGTACTTTCACTGATGTGAGAGTGACTGGCAAGGCCAGCAAATATCTCCATGACGATGGCCCTTGAAATGAGGAGCTCTCTGCTCATTTAGCAATAACCATGTGGCTCTGGGTCTGGAATGATATAAAAGGTTTAGGTAAGAACAGCAATTTTTGTTCCAGTCTGATACTTCATGGTCTTCATTACTGACATTAGATTTTTAATTCCAGATTTGTCCAGTTAACTGAATTTAAAATTTCCTGTTGCCATTGTGGGATTTGAACCCTTGTCTCTGGATCAGTTTTCACAATGGGGACTTCAGGTGTGGAAAAGGAATCCTCTGTTATACTAAAACAGCAATGACAGCCTTCCCTGCTTTAACCTCTAGAATGAGATTCATGGTATTTAAAATCCTCCAGGGATTTTGGCCTTGCCATTCATGTCATCATTCTCATGTAATGGGAGGAGGTGGGGGCATGGATGTGCCAATGACAAAATCACAAGACAGCACAGGAAAATAGGAGCAGGAGTAGCCACCAGGTCCCCCAAGCCTATCCTGCCATTCAATATGATCATGACTGATCTACCCCAGGCCTCAACTCCTTCTCTGTGCCAGATGCCCAGGACCCTCAACTCCCCAATCTTTCAATAATTTATCTACCTTTACTTTAAAAAGTTCTAATAATTTAGCTTTCACAACCCTGTTGGGTAGAGAATTCCAGAAATTCACTACCCTCTGTGAGGAGAAAGTTCCATGCACTTCAGTTTTAAATGACTGCCTCCTTATTTTGTTCTATCCTCTTATCTTGTAACCATACCCCCCATGTCCCCTCGTTTGAGACTCTCGTGAAAACATGTGAACATCTACCCTGTCAAGCTCCTTTAGGTTCCTGTGTTTCAATCATCACTCATTCTTCTAAAACTCCAAAGAACATAGATCCATCTTCTTTAGCTGCTTGTGATAGGACAACTCTTTCATCAGGAATTAGCCTGGTGAATCTCTTTCGGACTGCCTCCAATGCTGCCCTATCCTTTCTTACGTAAGGGGTCCAAAACTGAGCACAGTATTCTGGGTGTGACCTCACCAACACCCTGTACAATTTTAACAAAACGGCCCTACTTCTAAATTTCAACCCCTTTGCAGTAAAGGCCAAATCCTGGTGGGAATTCCAGGTGACCCTCACTGTTACATTCTCACTTGGCCTCTGCTGTAATTTTCCTTAATTTTTTAGATTTTTATTTACAGCGTGGTAACAGGCCCTTTCGGCCCAACGAGTCTGCGCCGCCCATTTTAAAGCCCAAATTAACCTACCCATCAGGATTGTTGAGCAGAATTGCAATCTTGAGTTTAGGAAATTCCAGAACTGAGCACACTGCAGTAGCAAGATAAAAGATATCTGATGGAATGTGATTGCAATATTAAAGCAAATTGAACTATCAATGAATAGTTAACTTAGAACAAGTTAAAATTAAATTTAGTTTGACATTGGGTGACAATATATGCATTTTGGTATAATTTACAGAATCACATGACAATTTAAAACGTAAACATGGTTTAATGAGCATACATACTAGGTCTTGTTCCAGATGTTTGTTGAATTGGGTAAATTAGATGAGATGATACTAGGAATGGAATAATCAGCCAGAAGCATTCTGCATAGAAACGGAGAAATCAGTCAAGGTACCTGATCCTGAACTCAATGCAACAACTTGCATTTCAATGGAAACCGTGGCATTGTAAAATATTCTAAGGCATTTCATTGGGGCGCTGTCAAGCAAAATTTGACATCAAACCACAAGGAGATGTTACAGCATGAAATGCTGCCAATTTGGGACCCAGCATGAGTCAGCAAGCATAGGAGTCACTTCCACCTTGTCATTAACGATTTCAATAAATTGAAACCAGATCTGAAAATACATTAACAGCAGGTACACCTGTAGGCCCACACCACCTGCTGAGGCATGGTGATTGTCCATAACTCCTCCCAATAATTGTGGCACTGTTGACACTGATCATTTCCTTTTCAATTAATTATGTCCTCTTTCCATTTCCTTACTCTCTTCACTTCATGAATAATATCCAGAGAATAGGACGGCACGGTAGCATAGCGGTTAGTGTAACGCTATTACGGCGCCAGCAATTGGGATTCAATTCCCGCCACTGCCTGTGAGGAGTTTGTACATTCTCCTCATGTTGTGTGATAAGGTTCTTTTGGAATCTTAAAGGTGGAGGACTCTGGACGCAGGCTTTGGATTTTAAAAGTAGCTTAATCACAAAGGCAAACGCGGGGACAGAAGGAATGGGAATGGATGCGCACTCGCACATGCACGCAGGAGACCGCAAACATGAGGGGGATTCGCAACGAGGATGAGATACACACACACACTCTCACACACACAAACACACAATAAACAAGGTACAGCTTATCAAGAGATAAACACTTCAATGCCTGAACTCCTTGATCCAGACAAGCATTGGCCCTAACACTCCCTGGAGTCTGACTAAGACACTCCCAAACCATGTGGTGGTACACAATCTTACCAGTGGTCTCTGCAGTGTTGTCTCACTATTCCCGGGGCAGTCGAAAGAGGAAGGACCGGGGGAGTGCAACACTCTTTATAGTGGTGGGAGGCTGTAATTTGGACAGACCAATGGCTTGGAGGTCAAGGACAAAGGTGCTTACCAAGGCCAATGGTCAGACATGTTCAGGAACAAAGGTGGTCTCCAAGGCCAATCCCTATGCCCACACCTGATGGGTGGGGTGGAGCCAAACCTTGATTGACAGTGGTGTCGCTTCCGATCCGATAAACAATGCTGTCCACCGACCAGAGGGGTCAGTGTTGTTACAGTCACGTAACAGCCATGTGTTCTCATACTACACCTTGTATCTGCCTGGGTTTCCTCCGGGTGCTTCGGTTTCCTCCCACATTCCAAAAACATATGGGTTAGTAGGTTATCATGGGTGTAATTGGGGGGCACGGGCTTGTTGGGCCAGAAGGGCCTGTTATCGTGCTGTATAAATTTAAAAAATGTGAAAAAAGGATGCCTAATTGCTGGTCTTCCTTTCATCAGTGCACTTAAACCAGGGATTTGGAAGTGCACACATGAGAAACCTGAGTAATGATCTATCCAACTTTATTTCAGTTCCTTTAGAGTGAATTCCATTCACTTGATGCCTGTGTTGTCTCCTCCAACAGTGGACCTGAAATTGGTTCAGTGTGTACCCATAACCTCTCACATAAGACCATACTGTGCTGGGAGGCATCAGATAGTCAGGTATATGGTGATTAATTAAAGAGATTAAATAGAAAAAAAGTGAACAGTCTTCTTACCTTGCAGTATACATACAATACTCACTAGCATAGTTAGACATTTACCAGCAATTGTTAAATTTTATTGACTTTTTAATCCTAAAATTCTGAAGCTTCTGTTTGCAGTTTGATCATCTAAAAATGGACAGTGACTGATATGGCTTTTGAAACTAATTCATGTCTGGAGGTCAGACTCTTAATCAGGATAAGTAGGGTACTTCTGACAGACTGTCCATCCAATTATACATCATTTCATTTAATGCCAATTGTCAGCAAAACTGATTACTTACCCTTCACCCACTGTGCTTTATTGAATGTGGTAAAAGGCTATAAAAGCAAGCAATTCATTATAAATACCTTTTAATGAAAGATGGAGAGGATAGCAAGGTCTTTGAATTAATATTCTAAAGCTTTACAGAGAGTTAAAGCCTTTGTCTTTTATTATTTTTGCCCTTTAAATGAAACTTTCAACCTGACTCTGTAATAAAACAACTTCCTCTCCAGAAATCAGGTTGAGTTAAGGATTTTGTCAATGATACTTTAACAGGTTAATAGGAGTTGCACCATGAGAAACATAGTAACTTGCTCCACTGTACTTCCTCTTTCTTCATGGGAAGGTGCTTTAGGCCTTTAATAGCTGAAGGCATAGTTATTGACTGAAACTTACCACAGAGAGGTTTATGGGCTCAAAATTTGGTTCTACTAATCCTGTGGTATATATTAGTACACAAGTTCACTGCAACCATGAAGAACACAGGCTCTGTGTTCTTGTTGCACTCACTGTTAGCATCCAGCTAAGGCCTGGTTAGGACTCGAATGGGAAACAGGTGATTTGACCAGCAGACTGAATTCACATCCAAACAATTCACATCAGTCATATTGCACATACTAAAAATCTGTACCCATGTTGGCATTTTATCTGAATTTTGTCTTTTATTTTGGGGTTTAACCATAGTCAGTACGTTTGTCAGTGGTGAGTGTGGATAGCTCACAGCTAACAACAAATTCTGACCCCAGAAATTGTCCCTTTGCCTTGTAATTAAGCTATTTATGTTTTGCAAATGTTCATCATATTTTCTCTATTTCTGAGCTCATCAAGCTGTTTTTCAAAACCTGTGCATTATCTTTTTCTAATGCTATTGAATTCTCAGATCAAATTCAGTACACAGATCTTAACATCATTTACAGTTATATGTGGTGGAGTAGGCCATACAGCCCTTCACCCTCCTCCACCATTTCATAAGATAATAGTTGATCTGATTGTAACCTGAACTCCACATTCCTGTCAACCCATGATAACCTTCACCTTTTGTTTATCAAGCATCTACCCACTTCTTCCCCAAATATATGCAAAGACTCTGCTCCCATTGCCCTTTGAGGAAGAAAGTTCAAATGACTATCTGAGAGAAAGCATTTAAAATCAATTCGTTCTTTAATTTCAAAAATAGACTTTATTCATAATAAGACATATATACAAACAGTGCAAAAAACATTTACATTCATGGTCGTTACATTAAGTAGTGTAAACTTTTAAAGAAAAAGAAAACACAAACAAATGTAGCACCATTGCCACCCACATGGCTCCCTAAGGAGATACCCCTTTCGTTGTTCGAGGGGCTTCCCCATCCAACTCTGCCCCTTCATGTGCGGTAGCGGAAGGAGCCCATACTGCGGTCCCTCCCCACAGAACCTTAGCATTGGCTGCACTTCAGTGCATCCTTCAGCACGTACTCCTGTAGCCTGGACTGTGCCAGTCTGCAGCACTCCCTTATGGACATGTCGCTGCACTGGAAGACCAACAAGTTTCGGGCAGACCAAAGGGCGTCCTTCACCGAGTTGATGACCTTCCAGCAGCACTTGACGTCTGTCTCAGTGTGTGTCCCCCGGAACAGCCTGTAGATCAGGGAGTCCTCACTCACGCAGCTGCTGAGGATGAACCAGGACACGGACCCTTGCATCCATCTCCACACCCTCTTAGCAAATCCACAGTATGCAAAGAGGTGGGTGACCATTTCTTCCCCACTGCAGCCGTCCCAAGGGCAGCGTGCATTGGGGGTGATGTGTCGTCTGTAGAGGAAGGCTCTAACTAGGACGGCACCTCTCACTGCCAGCCAAGTGAGGTCTTGGTGCTTGTTGGTCAGATCTGGTGATGAGGCATTCTGCCAGATGGTTTGGACCGTGTGCTCAGGCAACAAACCCACAGAATCCATAGTGTCCCTGTCCCGCAGTGTCTGCGGTACATTCCACGCTGACCACTGCCCGATGGACTTGTGGTCAAAGGTGTTTTCTTGGTGTCTTCCACAAAGGGCAGGTAGTGCGGCAATGTCCATCTGACTGGGACAATGCGTGGTAGAGGGGCCAGACCTATCCTCCGCAACACCAGGGACAGGTAGAACCTCAGCACGTAGTGACACTTGGTGCCCATGTACTTTGGGTCCACACACCGCCTGACGCAGCCACACATGAAGGCGGTCATCAGGATGAGGGCAACGTTTGGTACACTTTTGCCCCCATTCTCTGGGGACTTATGCATAGTGACCCATCGGATTCATTCCATGTTGGACCCTCAGATAAACTGGAAGACGTCCTGGGTGATTACTGAAGCAGAGGAGTGAGGAACAGGCCACACCTGTGCCAAGTACAGCAGCCCTGAAAGCACATCGTACCTGCTGAACAAGTTCTTCCCAGTTATTGACAGAGAGCGCTGTTTCCACAGACCCAATTTTTGTTTGACCTTCCCAATCCGCTCCAGCCAATTTTTGTTACACGCCTCCAGCCCTCTGAACCAGATCCCCATCAGCTTCAGGTATTCGACCTGACAGTGAAGGGGACATTGGATCTGTCAGGCCAGTTACAGAAGAGCAATGCCTTGCTCTTCCTGCAGTTGACTCTGGCGCCCGATGCCAACTCAAATTGGTTGCAGAGTCTGATCAATCTGCGAACTGACCATGGATCCGAGCAGAAGACGTTGACATTATCCATGTACAGGGAGGTTTTGACTTGTGTGCGTCCGCTGCCTGGCAACGTCACCCCTCTTATGCTCTTGTCCTTCCTGATGGATTCGGCAAAGGGTACCATGCAGCACACAGACAAGACAGGGGAGAGCGGACAACCCTGCCTGACTCCAGACTTGATGGGGAAACTGTCTCCCACCCATTGATTTGGACTGCACTACGGATGTCTGTGTAGAGCAGTTGGATCCAATTTCTGATACCCTCCTCAAAACCCATTTGGGAGAGTATGTGTGTGATATCCTGTTAAAGGACTTCTCCTGGTCCGAGCTGACCAGGCAGGTGTCCACCCCTCTGTCACCATGCAGACAATGGTATACCTGAGCAGCACAAGGCTGTCAAAGACTTTCCTGCCAGGTACATCACAGGTTTGGTCTGGGTGGATCACCTGTCCCAGAGCAGACTTGACTCGGTTGGCAATGGCTTGGACAGGATCTTATAATCCACATTCAACAGTGAGATGGGTCTCCAATTCCTCATGTCCTCCCTCTCCCCCTTCTGCTCTGTCTTAAATGATCAACCGCTTCTTTTCAAACCATGACCCCGAATTCTAGATTTTTCCACAAGAGAAAACATCCTTTCCACATCCTGTCAAGGCCCCTCAGGATCTTGTATGTTTCAATCAAGTCCCTTCTCACTCTCCTAAATTGTATTGGATGTAAGCCTAGCCTCTCCAACTTCTCTGCATTCCAAATTTACCATTTCCTTGTTATTCATTATTAATTCCCCACTCTCATTTTCTAGAGAACAAAAGCTCCATTTGTTTACTCTTTTCTAAAGCAAATACAGTAAATCTTACTATTTGCTTTATATTTCTGGCTATCTTTATCTTGCATCTTTTTTTTCTTCTTCATTAATTGTTTTGTCATTCTTTACAGTTCTTTATATTTCATCCAATCATCTGGCCTGCTGTCTTGTCTTTGCACAATTATACGCTTTTACTGATACTATCTTTAACTATTTTGATTAACCACAGTTGTAAGTCTTCCCCTTGGAATTTTTCATTCTTGCTAGAATTCTGTGTATACATAAAATTCCCCTTAAATGTCTGCAACTGCATCTCAACAGACTGATCCCTTAACCTAATTTGCCAGTTCACATTAGCTTGTTCTGCTCTCAAGCCTCATAGTTGCCCTTGTTTAAGGTTCCTCTTGGGCCTATTCTCCTCTCCCTCAGATTGAATGCAAAATTCAATCATATTATGATCTCTGCTACCTGGGGACATCTGTACAACAAGATCATTAATTAGTCCTCTCATTGCATTGTACCGGGTCCAGAATAGCCTGTGCTTTTGTTGGCTACAGAATGTCCTACTCCAAGAAACTCCCCTGAGAAAGTTATACAAACTTCTCATTTGGATTAATTTTGCCTGTTTTCATAGAACATAGAACATTACAGCACAGTACAGGCCCTTCGGCCCACAATGTTGTGCCAACCTTTTAGCCTGCTCTAAGATCAATCTAACCATTCCCTCTCACATACCCCTCCATTTTGCTATCATCCATGTGTCTACCTAAGAGTCTTTTAAATGTCTCTAATGTATCTGCCTCTACCAGCACCCCTGGCAATGCATTCCATGCACCCACCACTCTCTGTGTAAAAAACTTACCCCTGGTATCCTCCCTGTACTTTCCTCCAATCACCTTAAAATTATGCCGCCTTGTGTTAGCCATTTCCATCCTGGCAAAAAGTCTCTGACTATCCGCTTGATCTATGCCTCTTATCATCTTGTACACCTCTATCAGGTCACCTCTCATACTCCTTCGCTCCAGAGAGGAAAGCCCTAGCTCGCTCAATCTATCTTCATAAGACATGCTCTTCAATCCAGGTAGCATCCTGGTAAATCTCCTCTGCACCCTTTCCAAAGCTTCCACATCCTTCCTATAGTGAGGTGACCAGAACTAAACACAATATTCAAAGTGTGGTCTAGCCAGGGTTTTATAGAGCTGCAATATTACCTCACTGCTCTTGAACTCAATCCCCCGACTAATGAAGGCCAACATGCCATATGCCTTCTTAACCACCCTATCAACTTAAATGACAAATTTGAGGGACCTATGGACTTGGATGCCAAGATCCCTCTGTTCCCCCACACTGCTAAGAATCCTGCCATTAACCCTGAATTCTGCCTTCAAATTCGACCTTCCAAAATGAATCACTTCACACTTTTCCGGGTTGAAGTCCATCTGCCATTTCTCAGCCCAGCTCTGCATCCTATCAATGTCCTGTTGTAACCCTCGACAACCTTCTACACTATCCACAACACCCCCAACCTTTGTGTCATCTGCAAACTTACTAACCCACCCTTCCACATCCTCATCCAAGTCATTTATAAAAATCACAAAGAGCAGGGGTCCCAGAAAAGATCCCTGCGGAACACCACTGGTCACTGACCTCCAGGCAGAATATGCTCCATCTACAACCACCCTCTGCCTTCTATGGGCAAGCCAGTTCCAAATCCACACAGCCAAGTTTCCCTGGATCCCATGCCTCCCGACCTTCTGAATCTGTCTATCATGGTGAACCTTATCAAACACCATGTCCATATACACCACATCCACTGCTCTACCCTCATCAATGTGCTTTGTCACATCCTCAAAGAATTCAATCAGGCTCGTGAGGCAGGACCTGCCCCTCACAAAGCCATACTTACTATCCCTAATCATACTATGCTTCTCCAAATGCTCATAAATCCTGTCCTTAAGAATCTTTTCCAATAATTTGCCCACCACTGAAGTAAGGCTCACTGGTCTATAATTCCCAGGGTTGTCCCTACTCCCTTTCTTGAAAAAAGGCATAGCATTTGCCACCCTCCATTCATCTGGCACTACTCCTGTGGCCAGTGAGGATGCAAAGATCATCACCAAGGGCTCAGAAATCTCTTCCCTCACTTCCTGTAGTATCCTGGGATATATCCCGTCTGGCCCCAGGGACTTATATATTCTAATGTTTTTCAGAAGTTCCAGCACATCCTTCTTCTTAACATTGCCATGTTCTAGCTTATCAACCTGTTTTATGCTGTCCTCACAAATGTCAAGGTCTCTCTTACAGGTGAATACTGAAGCAAAGTATTCATGAAGGACCTCCCCTACCTTCTCCGACTCCAGGCACATGTTTCCTCCTTTCTCCCTAATCGGTCCTACCTTCACTCTAGTCATCCTCCTTTTCTTCATGTACGAGTAGAACGCCTTGGGGTTTTCCTTAATCCTACTCGCCAAGGCCTGTCATGCCCCCTTCTAGCTCTCCTAAGTCCATTTTTAAGCTCCTTCCTGGCTACCTTGTAATTCTCTAGAGCCCTGTCTAATCCTTGCTTCGTAAACTTTAAATAAGCTTCTTTCTTCCTCTTCACTAGATAATCCACATCTCTTGTCAACCATAGTTCCTTCACCCTGCCATCCTTTTCCTCCCTCAATGGGACAAACCTATCTGGAACCCCATGCAAGTGATCTCTACACAACCTCCACATTTCCATTGTGCATTTCCCTGAGTACATCTGCTCCCAATTTACACTCCCAAGTTCCTGCCTAATAGCATCATAATTCTCCCTCAGCCAATTAAATACTTTCCCATACCGTCTGGTCCTGTCCTTTCCAAGGCAAGGGTAAAGGTCAGGGAGTTGTGGTCACTGTCTCCGAAATGCTCACCCTCTGAGAGATCTGACACCTGACTAGGTTCATTGCTAGTACCAGATCCAGAATGGCCTCTCCTCTAGTTGGCCTGTCTACATATTGCGTCAGAAATCCTTCATGGACGTACCTGACACATTCCATCCCATCCAAACCTTTTGCTCTAAGGAGATGCCAATCAATATTAGGGAAGTTGATATCACCCATGACAACAACCCTGTTATTTTTGTACCTTTCCAAAATCTGCCTCTCGATCTGTTCCTCGGTGTCTCTGTTGCTACTAGGGGGGTCCCTTCCTGTTTCTGACTTCCACGCATGCTGACTCAGTAGACGATCCCTCCAGGACGTCTTCCCTTTCTGCAGCTGTGATGCTATCCCTGATTCCCCCACCTCTTTTACCTCTCTCCCTGCCCCTTTTGAAACATCTAAACCCCAGAACACCCAGCAGCCATTCCTGCCCTTGCGACAGCCGAGTCTCTGAAATGGCCGCAACATCGTAGTTCCATGTACTGACCCATACTCTAAATTCATCCTCCTTGTTCCTGATACTTCTTGCATTAAAATAGACACACTTCAACCCATCCAACTGACTGCAATTTTGCCCAATCAAATGCTTATCCTTCCTCACAGTCTCTGCATCAACCTGTACACCAACTGCCCCATCCTCTGACCTATCACTCGGGTTCCCATCCCCCGCCAAACTAGTTTAAACCCGCCGCTACAGCTCTAGCAAACCTGCCAGCAAGGATATTGGTCCCCCTTCAGTTCAGGTGTAACCTGTCCCTTTTGCACAGGTCATACTTTCCCCAGAAGAGATCCCAATGATCCACAAATCTGAAACCCTGCCCCCTGCACCAAATTCTCAGCCACACATTCATCCACCAAATCAACCTATTCTTACCCTCACTGGCACGTGGCACAGGCAGCAATCCAGAGATTACTACCCTTGAGGTCTTGCTTTTCAACTTCCTACCTAGTTCCTCATATTCACTTTTCAGGACCTCATCCTTTTTCCTACCTATGTCATTGGTACCAATGTATTCCACGACTTGTGGCTGCTCCCCCTCCCCCTTTAGAATGCTGTGGACCTGATCTGAGACATCCCAGACCCTGGCACCTGGGAGGCAACATACCATCCAGGACTCTCTTTCAAGTCTCCTATCACTATTGCTCTCCTCTTCTCCCCCCTTCCCTTCTGAGCCGCAGAGCCACACTCAATGGCAGCGACCTGACTGCTGCAGCTTTCCCCTGTTTTCCCACCTCTATGTGGGTTTAAATCCCCCATGAATCTTGTCATACATTTCTAACAAGCTCCCATAGCTTCCTCCTTTCTATTCTGCCCTTTTGCATGGCTACTGCAAGGACACTTGTAACCACTCCCAAAAGTGACATCTTGCCTTTATTGCATCTCATTTCCACCCAAATCTCTTCCACATCATGGTTTACTGAACTTACATTAACTCTCTCTATTACTATCATTAATTGACAGATCCATTCCTCCAGCTTTTCCTAGCTTCCTGTCTTTCCTAAATGTCATGCATCTTTCAATATTCAGGTGGCAATGAATGTCATCCTGCAGCCATGGCTGTTAGGGATTATTCAGGAGTTATGAAATTATGGATAGCAGATATTAGTTAAAATGAGAACCAGTCCTCAGGAAATAAAATCTGTTCACAATTTAAATAAGTTAACTGATGCTTTGGGGTCACTGAAACCAATCATTGGGTGTGGGACATCCTGATTCTGTCCCCTTAAAACCATGCAGGGAAGACAATAGATGAATGTTCATGTTAATTGGTATCATTGAAAACTTCAGGATGAGATCAGGGAAGACATTAGGTGGTCCATCTCCTGTATTAGCCCATTGTTGGAGGCATATCCCTGCCACTTGCAATGAACAGTTCAGGACAGGTCTGTTTTGTCACTTAATATTCTGGCTAGTCGTATGTTGAGGGAGGCATCCCTCAACACAGTGACAAAAGAGGTACTGTATACTTTGGGTGTCTGGAGTTTTTGCTCAGAAGCTTTCGGAACAGACACCTGTATTGAATATTCAAAGGGGTTCTGCTAGTTGGGATGTGCTACTTCTTTAAATATGTAATTCTGCAAATTTACCAGATTATATCCAAAATATTAAAGTAGGTGATTATAGCCATTGAAACTGCAGTTACTTGTTTATTGTTTCCTTTGTGTTTAAACAGTATAAAAACAGACTTCTCCTAGACTCTCTCTCCAGAAGATCTGCTGTGTGAATAAAGACTTCTATATCTCCCAGTTGCAGCTTCCGTGTGGCTATCCAGTCAAACATATTTATTTCTATCTGAGCTCTCAATTCATGTTTATTTAGAAAATGTGCCCTGTATGCACAAGCCAAAATCATTAGCCAAAATTAAAATCTTTGAGAAAAGCAGTGATACCAAGTAATGATCCCTGTAGGTGTCTACTGTACAACTAGCTTTCACTGCCACTCTCTATTACCTATTACCTATCTAAGTTTTTGTCCTTTCTGATACAACTCCTTGTTTTCCACGGCCTTTCAAAACTTTTATTGTTTTCTGGCCTTCCACAAGCTCCAAGCTGGATATTTCTCATATAGGTTTAAGCTGGACAAATAGGGAGCTTTATATACAGTCACCAAGGTAGAAAAGAATTTTAAATATAATCAACCTCACATATATTCCTGACAAATGCATGTATTTTTCCTATTGGCTGTGATAAAAATGATATAGGTAGAAGATTAGCAATAATGGCAACTATAACACTTTTAATATCAAGTCACACAACATTATCCCAGTTTCACTATTTGAAGGCTGACTGTCTATTTTCCTATTGCAGTGATCTGCCAAAACCATTTTTGTCATCGACAATTACTGGTATTACAGAATCATAGAATTATGCACCACAGAAACTGGCTCTTTGGCCCAACTTGTCCATGCTGACGAAGATGTCTACCTGAGCCAGTCCCATTTGCTTGCGTTTGGCCCATATCCCTCTAATCCTTTTCTATCCATGTACCTGACCAAATGTCTTTTAAACATTGCAATTGTACCTGCCTCTACAGCTTCCTCTCACAGCTCATTCTATATACCCATCACTCCCATCAAAAAAGTTGCCCTTCAGATCTATTTTAAATCTTTCCCCTCTCACTTTAAATCTATGTTCTTTAGATTCCCCTACCCAGCATCTCTCACATAGCAAAACAGCCCAATGCTCTTCCCAGTGAAATTATCAGGTAAAAATTTGACCAGGCCATATAAAGAAATATTAGAGTGGAAAACCTAAAGCTTGGTCATGGAAGTGGGTTTTAATGAGTATCTTAAGGAAGGAAAGAGAGGACGCAAGGTGAAGGTTTATGGAGGAAATTCTAAACCCTGGAATCTTGGCATCTAAAGGGATGGCCACCAATGATAGAGTCATTGTAGTTGATTGGTTTTGTTGTCCTATCCTATCCAGCTAAATCAAAATAAAGAGAGACAAATGCTCTTTATACCTTACCTGTAAAGCAAGTTCTGCTGGTGGATTAGGCTCATTTAGATGTAACAAAAGAACTCATGATCTGCAACTAGACACTGCCCTTCTTATCAAGTTTTACAGATCTGTTATTGGTGCAGGATGTGGGAAATAACAAATTTCCCATCATTTTGTAGGCTCATAAAGAACCATCCACAAAAACATTGACTGTTAGGAACAGGTGGTGAAATGCAGCAGATTAAGATGTTATAGTTTCATCTATGGTGCCATGGTTTGAGTGGCTACCGACAGCTTCAAACAAGATCAATGCACTCTGTACTAACTCAATGTATCTGCACTGTGTAACAAATTGGTCTGTACGAATGGTATGCAGGACGAGTTTTTCACTCCACCTCAGTACAAGTGACAATAATAAACCAATACCAATACAAGTTCTCATTAAGCAAGACAGCACAGTTTACTAATGCACAAAATGAACAATTTATTCCTCAAAGAACACTATAAGTACACTAGGACTGTCACCATGCTGTAGCTGGGAAAATTCTTCTAAACGAATATTATGGCATGTATAGGGTGGCACGGTAGTGTAGCGGTTAGTGTAATGCCATTGCAGCGCCAGCCACCTGGGTTCAATTCCCACTGCTGTCTGTAAGGAGTTTGTATGTTCTCCCCATGACTGCGTGGGTTTCTTCCAGGTGCTCTGGTTTCCTCCCACTTTCCAAAGACGTACGGGTTAGGAAGTTGTGGGCATGCTATGTTGGCGCCGGAAGCGTGGCGATACTTGCGGGCTGCCCCCCAGCACATTCTACGCAAAAAGACACATTTTGCTGTGTGTTTCGATATACATGTGACTAATAAATAAATATTAAAAATTAAATTAATGTTAAGACTCAGTTGACAGTTTATTGTCCACCTAAGTTATGCCTAAGTGCTTGGCGTTAATACCGGGTATAAGACTGAAAAAAGTTACAACATTTTCCTTGCGTTGTTATTTATCTCATTCAAAAATTACCAAAGATAGTTTCATGAATGAGCATTCAATATTTGTGGGGATGAGGGAAGGGTGATGCCTGACAGTAGGTCCTTCTCTCTCATGCTGTTTCTGAGTATCTTTGTGCTTATGTCTCTGTAATTTATCTCTCTGCAGATTTTTAGTTCATTTCTGGCACATACACACACAACCTCTCTTGTATCCCTGCATTATTTTTTAAAGATCTTCTTACCCTGAAAATAATTAATTTAAAAATATTAGAGAAAATGTACTGGGAAGCCAACTGTTGCTCAATGTCATGTTGTCATGTTCATGACTTTGTCATGTTCCAGCCTGTAAAACCTGCAAGGTTATCAGTCCATGATTATGAATGCAACTATTTCACGAAAAGGTTTTAATATCACAGATTTAACTTGAATGTTTAAATTGGGTACATGTGGTTTGTAAACACATCTCCAAGATAACAACACCTTAGGAATTTGTACAGGAGAGTTCCTTTAACATATTCAGATTAACACTAATTCAAATAACCTCTGCTGTTATAGTTACTGTCCAATTAACAGCTGTGGTTAAATCTACTCTTGCGTGTTTCTCCATCTGCCTTCCCAAAAAAGTGTTCCAGGCATTGAACATTGATTGTGAAAAGAAATTCTTCCTAATCTCTCATTTTATTGGTTTTATTTTATGTGTAGAATTGCACAACCTTTAATAAACTTTGATTCCTAACACCAAAGTATTGGGCTGAATAAGATTTTCACCAAATGAGAGCAACCATCCGACCTTGCAGAGCTGAATCCCTCACATCTTGTGGTCAGTTTGTTTGCAAGTAGTACAAGTATAATAGAAAATAGATGTGACACGAAAGGAGTTTTCGGAAAAATGCAATATCAAAAAGGCAAGTTTAGCTAAAGACTGAGGCAACAAGTGTTCCACTATTTGACCTAAGTGATTAGGTGTTACCTTCATCCTTCAGACCTGTTTTCCATAGGCATTTTGTGTGTCCGACATAATAAACAATAACCTGAATTTCTTTGTTGTTGGATCATTCTAGGCTACATCCAAATCTACACTAATCAGCTCTAGTCCACTAAAAGATTAAAAAGATCACTGAACATTTCTTTTGCGTGGTTCATTTCCTTCCCATTGCTATCAAGGAGCAAGAAATTAAAAAACTACCCATTTGTGGTAACTCAGACTGCTCTCACAGATACAGGAGAACATAAGAATGAATGTGGCACTTAAAACCCCAAAATGGACTGCACTCTATTCCACCCAGAGGAAAGATTCTCATCTTATTAACATTCAATTGGTATACAATGTCAGTTATTTTAGCCTGCACATTAATACCCTATTGTCTAAAAATTTGCCTTAATATTGCATCTAGGCCTCTTGTACTGGGTCTCATAATTATGGCCCAGGTATAAGGATGATAAGGATATGGCCCATCTATATGGATAGGAAAGGTTTAGAGGGAGATGGGCCAAACACAGGCAAATGGGACTAGCTCATGTTGGCAAGTTGGTTGGCATGGATGACTTTGGCCGAAGGGCCTGTTCCTATGAACTCTATGACTGATCGCTAATCAGGATTAGCTCCTGTCGTAATAACTGATGAAACCAGTCAGACTATGACTGGCAGAGTGAAAGCAAAAGATATAATGAGACTTTTCAACAAACAGAAAGATAATAGTGCAGACTTTAACAATTGTGAAATTCCATTTCAGCACATCGAAGCAATCAGCACCAATTCCTACCACCATCACAGCTACACCACGTCAACCCCCTCCCCTGTTACAAGTTATGGCAAGCTCTTGCCGATTTGAAATCAGATGGATCCTGGAGAATGGCTATTGACCTTAGGATAATAAATTAGAACTTTGCACCATGCACCCCAACAGTCGCTATTATGACAGATGTAATCAGTGGGGGGCATACCAAGCTTGGTAACATTATACACACTGTACAATATCTCTAATGGATTTTGGTCTATTCCAACTAGAAAGGATGATGATTACAGATTTGCCTTTACTTCTGAAGTCAGCAGCATAACTGTATATATCTGTCAGAAGGGTTCTGTAATAGCCTAGCTATATTCCATCTACAAATGGCTAAGTGCTCAGAAGGTTTTTCCATCTGGAAGAGACCGATCCATTCTATGATGATGTGTTATTATCTACAGACACTGCTGAGGAACACATAGTGTTGCTACAGGTCATTGTGGCTCCTACAATTTTGTGGGATAAAGATGAACCTTAAAGTGGCTCCAACAGAACAAAAGGGAAGTAGATTTTTTGGGAATCATGTTGAAACCAGCAAAGAGGAGCAGAGGTAAAGCAAAAAGGAAAGGACTACACGAGCTACAAATGACAGAAGATGTTTAAGCTTTAAGTTTGTATTGTGGGACTTACAGCATATTGCAGTGAGATCATAGAAGATTATATGGGTTTAACTAGACATTGCTAACATAGAAGTTAAGCTAAATGGGAATGGACAGAAGACTGTGAGGAAGGTCTCCATGCAATGCAGTTTTGGGAGCAAGGAACTCATACAGGATTTCTGGCCAGAGTGTGCTTTAGGTACAGTACTGTTACAAATAGCCCATGCACATTTTTGTCCCCTATTTAAGAAAGGAAATATTAGCATTAGAAGCAGTCCAAAAGAAATTCACTGGACTTTCCCAACAAACCTGCAGTGTTTCCCTATGGGACCTAGTCGCTGGTAGGGATGGCATATTCATTATGTGAAGGACATTAAATTAAAACTTTGCTGCTAGGGGCAGCTAAGAATTTTGCTCTGTTTACAGAAACCAATGTAGTAACCCTGAGAACAAGGCACACTCCAGCAAGATTACTGATTTGTCAGGGAACTAAAAGGATGATTGAAAGAACTTTATAAACAAGCTACAGGGAATATTTGCAGAAAAATTGGGCCAATAAAATGAATTTATTGCTGCACAAACCACAAGAATGGGACAGAGAAATTATGGTTGGTTTAGAGTGCTTGAACCACTGCATATATTGAAAAAACTAGCCCAATAGTTTATGCTGTAGCCCAGTGATTTTCACTGTACAGCGGATCAAGAAATGATTTCACATCATTCAGGTGAAACTGCAAACCTGATTGACCTCACAAACACCAATCTGTCCCCACAGATTAAACAAACATATAGGATCTGTTTGCACATACCCTTGAAGGAGGGCAAATTGTGCCAAACTGTACAAATCATCATTAAGGCCTTTGGTATTGGTATTGGTTTATTATTGTCACTTGTACCGAGGTACAGTGAAAAACTTGTCTTGCATACCATTCGTACAGATCAATTCATTACACAGTGCAGATACATTGAATTAGTACAGAGTGCATTGAGGTAATACAGGTAAAACCAATAACAGAGTACAGAGTAAAGTGTCACAGCTACAGGGAAGTGCATTGCAGGTAGACAATAAGGTGCAAGGTCACAACAAGGTAGATTGTGAGGTCAAGAGTCCATCTCATCGTATAAGGGAACCATTCAATAGTTTTATCACAGTGGGATAGAAGCTGTCCTTGAGCCTGGTGGTATGTGCCCTCAGGCTCCTGTATCTTCTGCCTGATGGGAGAGGAGAGAAGAAAGAATGACCCGGGTTGCTGGGGGTCTTTGATTATGCTGGCTGCTTCACCAAGGCAGCAAGAGGTATAGACAGAGTCCATTGAGGGGAGGCTGGTTTCCGTGACGCGCTGGGCTGTGTTCACAACTCTCTGCAGTTTCTTGCGGTCCTGGGCAGAGCAGTTGCCGTACCAAGCCGTGATACATCCAGATAGGATGCTTTCTATGGTGCATTGAGAAAAGTTGGTGAGTGTCAAAGGGGACATGCCAAATTTCTTTAGCCTCCTGAGGAAGTAGAGGCACTGGTGAGCTTTCTTGGCCGTGGCATCTACATGGTTGGACCAGGACAGGCTATTGGTGATGCTCACTCCTAGGAACTTGAAGCTCTCAACCCTCTCGACCTCAGCACCATTGAAGGTAGACAGGTGCATATACACTGCCCCCTTTCCTGAAGTCAATGACTAGCTGTTTTGTTTTGCTGACACTAAGGGAACGGTTAATACTCAAATCATTGCAGGAGTTAAATCCATTTATTTAGCTTTTCAAAATGCTCATAGGACCAAAACTGTCTCCATTACAACATTTTAGTGTGATAATGATCAAAACATTAAACTGGATGACCTTCCATTGAGAGGACAATAGACTGACAAAGGAGTGAGAAAGGAACATTTCACAGATTTACAATAAAAGACCAGATTAGAATAATGAAGGTAAAATCAAAGGTGGGAGGTTCCATTCAAATTATCATGTGTGATTTTTATATGATAAAATAAGGGGAATTCAGGGCTAAATTTATCAACTTGCAAGGAATTGCAGACAGGGTTAATCCCCTGTAAACATGGGAACAGATTCCTCCACATGATCACAAAAGCAAAATCACCCAGAGGCAAAGTTATAGGGCAGTCTGCAGAGGAACTCCATAGATCTTTGAAGGTGGCAACACAAGTGGGTAATGGGATACTGGCCTCTGGGGCATCAAATACAGAAATGGGGAAGTTATGCTCCAATATTATAAAATATTGGTCAGACCTCAACTGGAGTACTGGGTGCAGTTCCGGATGTGATAGCACTGGATAGGGTGCAGAGGAGATTCACCAGGATGTTGTCTGGGATGGAACAGTTCAGTTACAAGAAAGTAGATCTGTTCTCCTTGGAGCAGGGGAGGTTAAGAGGGGGCATTGGTTGAGGTATATAAGATTATGAAGGGTATAGATAGGGTAGACTGCAGGAAACTTTTCATTATAACAGAGGCAGATAAAACTAGGGAACATAGATTTAGGGTAAGGGGGAAGAGATTTAGAGAGGATGTGAAGGGGATCTTCTTCACCCAGAGAGTGTTAAGTATCTAGAATGCACTGCCTGAGACAATAGTTGAAGCTGGATCACTGACAGCATTTTAGAAGTGTCTCGATGAGTAGTTGAATCACCTGGGCAAAGAAGGCTATGGACCAAGTGCTGGGGGATGAGATTATTATGGAAGGGTGCCCACTGGTCAATGTGGGTAAGCTGGGGCAAATGATTCTATGACTCTATGAAACAGCTGACATGGGTGATCACCTGTACAGATGGGGAAATGCTCTTTCAAATGACCACCAGAATCAACGTTAGAGAGAAGTAATTGAAATGATAGTAATAGTTAAGTGTGAAAGCTATGTAAAGTTATTAGAGTATAGTCGTCATATTAGTAAAAGGTATTCTGCAGTATTTTATATGATATAGTCTTCAGTCATTTCTTGCAATGTGTTACGTCATGTTATTTGTAAAATTTGTATTTATATATTTATATCTGCAGCATTTAAGCAGTCTTAATAAGCATTTAAAGGAGTTCTGTGTTGTGCTGTTCTGAACCTTGACTAGTTTTACCCTACCTGGATGGGTTCAGATTGAACTCAGAGAACACTTCAAACCTCCACAACCACCTAGAACACCCACAAAATCCATTACAGCCAAACCTTCACTTTAAATGGAATTCGCTGGTTGTTCCATTATATAAAAGCACAATTCCTTTTCTTACATGTGTCTAGTTATAATTGCTCCAAAGTTTTTTTTATTTCCAAGAATAAATCGTAAGGAGGGCATTAAGTTGAAAGAGAAAACATGTAAGGTGTCAAAATTCATTGGAGTCCCAAAGATTGGGATAGACTTAGACCACAGCAAAGGAGGACTAAAAATAATCAAGAAAGAGAAAATAAACTATAAGGACAAACTGGCAAAAAATATAAAAAATGGCAATAAGAGCTTCTTCATTGGTTAGTGTAATGCTATTACAGTGCCAGCGACCTGGGTTCAATTCCGGCCACTGTCTGTAAGGAGTTTGTACGTTCTCCCCGTGTCTGCATGGGTTTCCTCCCTCATTCCAAAAGACGTATGGGTTAAGAAGCTGTAGGCATGCTCTGTTGGTGCTGGAAGTGTGGTGACACTTGCGGGCTGCCCCCAAAACACTCTACGCAAAAGATGCATTTCACTGTGTTTCGATATACATGTGACTAATAAAGATATCTTATCTTATCTTCTTCATTTACAAGGAAAGGAAAAGAGAGATCAAAGTGAACTCAAACATTGAGGCTGGGGAAATAGGTATGGAGAAAAAGAAAACAGCAGAGGAGTTAGGCGTTAAGATAGAATAACTCCTCCATCATTTTATGATAAAGATGCAATGGCAGAGGAGTCCTGAAGAAGGGTCCTGACTTGAAATGTTGACTGTCTGTTTTTCCCCATGGATGCTGCCTGGCCTGCTAAGTTCCTCCAGCATCTTGTATTTTCATTTAGATTCCAGCATCTGTAGTCCTTTGTTTCTCTATTGGTATTGGTATTGGTATTGGTATTGGTTTATTATTGTCACTTGTACCGAGGTACAGTGAAAAACTTGTCTTGCAAACCGATCATACAGGTCAATTCATTACACAGTGCAGTTACATTGAGTTAGTACAGAGTGCATTGAGGTAGTACAGGTAAAAACAATAACAGTACAGAGTAAAGTATCACAGCTACAGAGAAAGTTCAGTGCAATAAGGTACAAAGTCACAACAAGGTAGCTTGTGAGGTCATAGTCCATCTCATTGTATAAGGGAACCGTTCAATAGTCTTATCACAGTGGGTTAGAAGCTGTCCTTAAGTCTGGTGGTATATGCCCTCAGGCTCCTGTATCTTCTACCTGATGGAAGAGGAGAGAAGAGAGAATGTCCTGGGTGGGTGGCATCTTTGATTATGCTGGCTGCTACACCAAGACAACGAGAGATAAAGACAGAGTCCAAGGAGGGGAGACTGGTGTCCGTGATGCACTGGGCTGTGTCCACAACTCTCTGCAGTTTCTTGCGGTCCTGGGCAGAGCAGTTACCGTACCAAGCCGTGATACATCCAGATAGGATGCTTTCTATGGTGCATTGATAGAAGATGGTGAGAGTCAAAGGGGACAAACCAAATTTCTTTAGTCTCCTGAGGAAGTAGAGGCACTGGTGAGCTTTCCTGGCCGTGGCATCTACATGATTTGACCAGGACAGGCTGTTGGTGATGTTCACTCCCAGGAACTTGAAGCTCTGAGAATACTGACAAAATCCTATTAATAATAAAAAATACCAGGGAGGAATTAAATATTATCACAGTCTCTAGAGAATTAGTATGAGGCAAACTTAAGGGGCTGAAGGCTAATAAATCCACAGGATCTGAAGGTTTGCATCTTAGGGTCCTAAACAAAAGTGTTATAAAGTTAGTAGATACAATGGTTGTAATCTTCCAAAAATCCTTAGAATTTAGAGAAGTACCAGAGGATTAGAAAACTACCACTATGCTATCCTTATTCAAATAAGGTGGGAGGCAAAAAGTAGATAACCATAGGCTGTTTGGTCTAACATCTATTATTGAAAAAAATGTTGGAATCAATTATTAAGGAGGTAATAGAAGAACATTTAGGAAGTTATAGTTTCATGCAGGAGAAACTATGTCTGACAAATATATTAGCGTTCTTTGGTGGAAGTGACAAAGGTCTGAAGAAGGTGGAGTCTGATTGCAGAGGACAGTGGACTATGGAATAAAGGGAAGGAAGTGAGGAGGGGAACTGGTGGGAGGAATGTGTGAGTGATGGGCAGATCAAGAGGGGAGGAGAGGGGAAAGAGATGGGTGATCCACCTATCACCTCCTAGCTTCTTACACCATTCCCACTCTCCCTCTCCCTCACCTGCCCATCACTCCCCTATCACCCCCCTCACCTGGATCCACCTATCACCTGCCAGCTCTTGCTCCACCCCTTCTCCCCACCTTTTTATACTGGCTATCTCTTCTCTTTCTTTCCAATCCTGATGAAGGGTCTTGATCCAAAACGTCGACTGTCCATTTCCCTCCATCGATGTTGCCTGACACGTTGAGTTCCTCCAGTGTTTCTTGCATTGCTCCAGATTTCCAGCATCTGCAGAACCTTGCGTTTCCTTGTTTTTGCTACCCTTTTTAAACAATAGTGCCACATTAGCCACTCTCCAGTCCTCCAGAGTCTTTGGAATTCCTTGGCCCAGAGATCTATGGAAACCGAGTCCTTGAATGTATTCAAAATTGAGGTAGATTTTTAATCTGTAGGGGGATCAAGGGTTATGGGGAGGAGGTGGGAGAGTGGATTGAGGAAAGTTGGATCAGTCGTGATCTGATTGAATTGTGGAGTAGGTTTGATGGGTGGAATACCTACTCCTTTCCCTGTTTCTTATGGTATAGGAAGTATAAACCCTTGCTAAAAGCATGCTTCAATGTGCACAATTGATGGGTACATTGTTAATTGCACAAATCAGGGGCTTTCCAATAATTGGAAAAAACAATTCTGTACACCAATCAATAACTACCAATTTCCCGGTCAGATTTTATGATGACAGATTCAATACATGTTAATGCAGTTGGCTCAACCTTGATGTAACCTTAACTTCTTATTGCCCCTTAGATTTTATCTCAAATTAGATTGCATGTTATTACTTAATGCAAGTAAATGCAACCTATTGTTGTTTGCAAAATAATTAGCAGCTGGTTCAAGGCGTATCAGTTGACGTTATTGTATCAAGATTATCCCAAAATGACAAGCTATTTTCACATTGTAGATGGTGCATGTGTGCATCAAGTAACTTCAGCTGAAGTGTTTGTAGTACATGCAATAAATCAGGAAATATTTCACCTGTCTGGGGAAAATCTTCACAATTTATTTTACAAAGGAATTCCATAATTTAACGATAGTTTATCACATGTAGTTTTTTTGTTCCCCATAATTTGATACAGATGTTATAGTGTCAGCCATGTGAAGACTTTGGTCCCAATATTTATGCGGTTTTGTGCAGCACTTCAATGGTCAGGATGCCCTGAAGAATGAGACTCCCTCAAGTCCTGCTGTATTTAATGGTTGGAACTGATTACTATTTCTGGAATCAGTTTTCTGACAAAAGACAGACAGATTGAAAGGTTGGCCAACTGTTATCCAGAATGCCTTTGTGTCTCACCAAGCTGCAGTTTGGGGGTGGGGGTGGGGGTGAGGGGGTTGTGGGGAGGAGGAATGGGGAAGGGGAGGGTGGAACATTGATGTGGGTGTACTAAGGCAACAGGCGGCAGAGTGGGGGTGGAGAAGATGGCATGTAGAGAAGGGCGTGAGAGGGTTGCAGGGGAGAAGATGGTAGACAGGGAGGTTGCAGGAGGGTGTTGAGTCTGTTTGCTGGGGAGGTTCATAAGATTAAAAAGGTGGGCATGGGGACACATCCCACAGTCGTGCCAGATATACGCTGACCTATTTAATACACCAATCCTCACTACTCTTCAGCTGTGTTTATTTCCAGAGGTATGGAAACTCTGCAAGGTATGGCTAAAGCTAAAATTGAGAAAAGAGCTTAGGCATGCAACTTCTTTAAATATATAAATGAAAGACCAGCCTCCTTAGAGAATATTGATTGTTCAACCCCTTTTTTGTATTGACTGTTAAAATTATCTAGGTTCTAAATCAATTGCAGTTGAGTTTGAAATTTAAAAAAAAATAATTAAATTTCTACTTAACCCAGACCCACCGATAATAATATTCCTCCCTTTGCAACCTCATTGGTCTTGCTTCATCCTACTCTCTAAAGTCTTCTCTTTTCTGTCTCACATTCCCTGTTCTCTAACTACAGTAAATCATTCCCTTCACCAGAACAAAGTAGAAACAGCAATCATCTTTTTGGACTCTGAGCTTTTCTACAGCATATGTGGTGGCTTTGCTGCATGGTGTGAAAGATTTGATGCTGCATCTTGCTGTATCCCCAATCTCCTTCATCTAAACATTGGCATTTATGCCTGAAGAGGTCCGGACTTCAAGCTCTAGAATTTCTTCCTTCATGATCTCTGTTTCTTCCCTTTCCTTCAGGACACTCTTTAAAGCCTATCTCTATGTTCAATCTTTTGGTTAATTGTCCTAACGTTGCCTTTGTTGCTCAGAGTCAATTTCCAAATGATTTTGTTTCTTTGAAGTGCTTTGGGCACAACAAGTTGTATCTTATGCTGTGGAAGCTTTGGGGCAAATTTCTGACTGTAACAGTTAATTTACCATTGCTCTGTGCCTGGGGAATCATGACAGTGCCGAGTTCTAAGTTACACAGGGGTTTAGGGAGGAGATAAGTGGTCCCAGATGGGCTGGGAGAGGGAAGGGAATTGAAACAGGAAGGGAAGGGGAAGAGAGAGAAAAGAGAGTAGTGGAGGGAGCAAGAGAGCGAGATAGTTAGTACACCCTATTCACTTCATGGTTTAAAACTGCCTCCTTGTGCTTGAACCTGGATTTTCTTCCGTCAGTCTGATACTTTATTACAATTGGTGGAAGAACAAAATGAATGAGCGATCTACTCTTCTCATGGCCATCATTCCTCCTTCAATCAACACCTCCAAAACAAAACAGGTTATGCTGTCATTTATTCACTGCCTCCGAACATAAATTGGCTTTTGGATTTACCAACACAACAATGGGATGCCCTGAAGGAAGGATAAGCTTCAATTTAAAACTCATTTTCTTTCTTCCTCTAATTTACGGATTTTGCTATGATTGACAGCTACATACGGTTAGTCAAAATTACAGCAAATGCTTTGAAGCTCTGAGTTGTTATCTAGTGTTTTACCAACTTGACTGTGAAATACATTTGGCCAATCTTAGTTCCAAGTGATATAGCTCAAATTCAGTAGTGTCCTGTGATCTCACTCGGACAACATATTGTTTATGTTTAAATTTGCCATAACGACCAGTTTCAGAGAGACAACCATTTGCTTGCTTAATGATGGGAACAGTACATTTAGAGAGTGATAGCCTCTCCTTTTGATGCTTCTGGTGGTTGGATTGATCTGTTATGATTGAGAAAAAGAGCACTTATGGCCACAGAAATGTAACCTATGAATCCTAGGAGCTTGGGGAATTCTGTCACTTTATGAAATTGCATACCCTGCTTATGTTACCAGATGTCCTTTGGAGTGGGGAAGATGAATTGCTAGCTCTGGAGAAAAAATGCTTCCGTGACTTTCTTAATGCATCTGTGCACAGCTGTTTATCTAATGTTACAGATGTCCCCAGTGAGAACCTGGAATGACCCCATAGCATGCATGTTAAGGGTAGTCATTTACTTAACAGGCCCAAGTAGTGGTGGGCTGTAAATCAATTTGCAGCATGTGTTATTACTTAGTGACAGCTTCTATCGGAAACCATAGCCCCTTTAGGCACTACTCTTCAGTTTAATGCAAGGAGGAGTGCCTCTGCCTGACTATTCTGGTAGGAGGGTACTGTGGACAAGTCTTGTGAACCTGAAGTGTATTCTCACCAACTTGGCCTCTCTCTATACTATAATCCTTTTCTCATCTTTCAGGAGATAAGGAAGGAATAGAATTCACAAAGGGAAAGGAATTCTGCCCACCGTTCTCCTCCTGACTGCATGGGTTTCCTCCGGGTGCTCTGGTTTCCTCCCACCTTCCAAAGGCGTAGAGGTTAGTAGGTTAACATGGGTGTAATTGGGCAGCATGAGCTCGTTGGACCAGAAGGGCCTGTTACCGTGCTGTATAAATAGTTGTGGGCAGGCACAGTAGTGTAGCAGTTAAAGTAATGCTATTACAGTGCCAGTGACCCGGGTTCAATTCCTGCCACTGTCTGTAAGGAGTTTTTATGTTCTCCCTGTGGATTTCCTCCGGGTGCTCTGGTTTCCTCCCACATTCCAAAGACGTATGGGTTAGGAAGTTGTGGGTATGCTATGTTGGCGCCAGAAGCATGGTGACACTTGCGGGCTGCCCCAGAACACTCTACACAAAAGATGTATTTCACTGTGTGTTTCGATGTACATGTGACTAATAAGGATATCTTGTCTTATCTTAAAGATGGAGAGTTATGCACTCGTGATGTACTGTTGACAAAGTATATGTCAGCTGCAAAACAAAAGAGTAAAAAGCAGTGTGGAATCAGTTATAACTACATTTGTAAATGCTGTTGCTGGTACATTAACTTCTCTTCCCTTCAGAGCAATTGACAGGCTTGGATGTTTGCTTTACATGAAGAGAAGGCAGTACAGATATAGGCTGCCACGTCATTGATTGCAACAAGCCGAGTCTCAGGTCCAGTTGCAGAAGGTGACAAACTCCATCACTGCCTCCCTGGAGAAAAACCAGCTCCTTATGTAGTGCTGCACACAAAAGTGCAGGCATGTTGATTTAGGTTTATATCCCTGTCGCAAATACAAAGAATACAAGATGCATTTCACTGTGTGTTTCGATATACATGTGACTAATAAAGATATCTTATCTTACAATCTGCTCTATTTTCCCTCTTGGTAACTGTAGCTTAGTTTTCTCCAGCTGCTTCTCCTCTTCCCTGTGTGGACATTGCGAATGAGAAGGTATGTTGCCAGAGGACCCTACTCAAAAGAGCTCAGAATGTATTGAAAATGTTATAAAGTTGATGCAGCCTTGTGCTCACAAAAGACATCAACATATTACTTAAACATAAAAAAGTCAGTACACTTACTGCATTTCAAGTACAAAACACAGAAGAGATAGAAAACAAAAAAATAAAATTTACGAGCAAGTAGATCTTTTATTGAATTTTGTGATGGAAAGATGATCTAGTGTAGATCCAGCTAAATTAAAGAAAGCTTAGAAATGTCAAAAGCTGAACAACCAAGTAGTAATCTAACAATTGCTTGGGTTTGCACAGTATCTGATTAATCTTCTGCCATGTGTCAAACATATCAAATTACTCAGAGACATAATACAGAAGGATATTCTAAGGGGAATTTTGTAAACTGGCACTGCAATGATTCAAAATAGCCGCTACCAGCATTCTTGTTCCCAGATATTATAATCTCAACAGAGTTCACATTGCAGGTTCAAGACCCTTCATCAGAACTGACAAAGATTCTTCCATCTGAAAGATTAACTCTTGTTTATCTTTCCACAGGTGCTGCCTGGCTCAACTAGTGAATCACCTGACCAATCATTTGGCTACACCAGTCACCTGCTAATCATTTGATGAACCTCATGATGATGACTCAAACACCATGTAGCTCCGATCAGACAGAAAATGTTACAGCTGGTTCAATCATATTGAAATGGTCTAATCTAAGGAGAAAACAACAAATGCCTCCTGAAACCTTCCATCTTATTCTAAGAATAGATTAATGGTGATCTTGATGATTCTAATTAATCTCAATTTCCATATAGTTGGAGGGTCCCTGTCTGTTTCAGGTTGTTTAGGTAGGTGTGTGTTTGTTTGATTTTTTTTATTTGTACTACCATTACCACCACCAGCACTCTGACTTTGAAAGTAATTTGGAGTCAAAAATATGGCCTTGTACTTTATTGTCTACCTGCATTGCACTTTCTCTGTAGCTGTGACACTTTATTCTGTATTGTTTTACCTTGTACTACCTCAATGCACCGTGTAATGAATTGATCTGGATGCAAGACAAGTTTTTCACTGTACCTCAGTACAAGTGACAGTAATAAACCAATTCCAATAATTGTAGCAGCAGTAAGCTGCAAATTGTCTCAATATCAAAAGACTGTAATTCCTTCGGGTGTAGATGGTTGACAGCTAGGTCTGAGCTGTGGATGCTGAATCCTATTTTAGGGATCCTACTGCTGTTTTGGTTTGAATCAACACACTGCAAATCAGGAACTAAAATGGAGCCTTCCTATTGCTGTTTCAACACAGAGTGTAAATGTTACAAATTGGGGGTGGGAGGTGGGGCTCATGAATTATATTTGTGTCAGATGGTGATAGGAATGTAATATTTTTTAACAAAATAAATTCCTGTGAAGCATAATTGTGGCAGGCATCCAGATGGCCTGATCACTGTCTGATTGAAGATGAAAACTTAAGTAACATATCAATATATTTGCCTACTTGTCTTTAATGGTGATATTGTAGCGACTCACCGTCCGGTCAGGCGAACCGGTTTAGCAGTCGGGTCACGCGACGTCGGAGCGACGAGGCCCAAGATGGCAGCGGGCCTTGTCTTTCCCGAGCAATGGGGAGAACCCACGCGCGGGAAAGACTTGATGACGTAGTACTTACGTCATTGCCGGTTGCATTGGGCGGGAACAGTCTCCCTTAAAAGGCAGCGCAAGGAGGGAAAATAAACCAGTTCTTGTTTGACGATCCTTCGACTAGTGTCTTGTTTTACCGCTACAATATTGCAGTTCTTATCACCATGGTAAAGTATTTATCCATTGAATAAAACTCTGAAAAATCAGAATCAAGTTTATCATCACTGATTTATGTAGTGAAATCTGTTGTTTTGCGGCAGCAGTGCATAGCAAAAACAGAAAATTACTATAAATTACAAAATAAATAAACAGTGCAAAAAAAGGAATAATGCAGTAGTGTTCATGGACTGTTCAAAAATCTGATGGTGGAGGGGAAGGAACTGTGCTATGGCATCAGGTACCGTAGATCACAGCAGGAGAAATGTGTTTCCTCGACTCATGTGGGGAAAAGCTGCAATTAACTCTCTCCAACAGAGAAAACTCTATGCTTCAGCACTGCCTGTACTGTGAATAGCACTCATAAAATAGGAACCTTTAAAATTTTATATATATATACACACACATTTATATGTATGCATGTATATATATATATATATGATTGGATTTTTGTTGTAATTTATTTTAAGCTCTTCTGCTATTTTAATGATAATTAAATTGTGCACCTTAGTTCCAATATCTCAATTGTACAGAATTGATAAGATTAACCTGAAACAATTGGGCAAATCCGATAGTAATTATACATATGCAACTTCAATTTTTTAAAATCAAACATGGGATCAGATACACATGAAATGTTCATCATGAATCACTTTTGAAGCTACTCATTTGATCTTAGAGTCCATGATAAGGTTTCTGCTGTGTTCCTATATTCCCTGGTGTTTGTCTTTAGGAGAGACTTTAAAAGTTTTGAGAACTTTGGGTGTTAATCGGTAGCAGGGAGAGAAAAAGGGTTTTTCGACTTGACGGGAGTATTTGGAGATCTTCACAGGATTGCCGATCAGTTTATTGCCACATTCCTTCTGCAGTCATAACAGATCTGTGCAAGGGCTGAGTGTCAAACTGACAGTGTTGGTTTCAGGTCATCATGATGCTCACCATCTCAGTCCTGCCACCACTGGACACTGAGGGGCTGAGCTGGTGCTAAAGACTCTTAAATGTTTCACAGATACATTGTCTTAGGAGGAAACATGAGTGACATTGACATATTGTAAGAGAACATATTGAATTAATAGTACAAAGAGCATAGAGAATTATAGTTATTGTAAATATTATAAATAAAATATACCTTTGAAAACAAAATTACACATCCATTAGATTTCATTGTGTATACCACCCCCCACCATCTGGAGTGCAAATATCAGTATCAGATCCTGAGGCCAAATTGCAAACTGGTTCCAACTAATTTGTGTATTAAGTCAATCCTCCTCTTGATTGCCATTTATTGAGGTTGCAAATTTTGTTAAATGTTTACAATTTCTGAGACTATGACTAAGAATTACTCCAGGCTTTTTTAAGAAATCCACATTGTCAAAACTCATTACCACAGAAGGGTTCAGCTGTTTTGTCACACCCATTGCTCGGATGAAGAGCAGAGCCAAGGTTTACAGAAGGATCGAGTAAAGCTGCCACACTGTCCTTTCCACCTGGGCATGAATTCACACTAAATGCCTGTCTCAAAGTCAACTGGATAGCAACTTTCCTGGATTGGATGGTTATAAGCAATGTAAAAGGCGATAAGAGAGCAACTCCAGAGGTGTCAAGGTTTGCTAATTTTCTTCATGACATTGATTCAGAATTTGTGACTGGTTAGCATGGTTATTAGAAGTAATGCTCGTGTATAATTGTAGACAATCCCTCAGTAACATACAAAATGCTGAAGACATCTGCATGCAAGATGATGTAATCCAAACCTACCTCACTACTTCTTCTCTCAAACCCTCTTACTCTCTCTGATTTGTCAGACTACTAGGCTGACATCCATGACTGAATGAGCAGCAATTTCTGTCAACGAAATATTGGGAGGACACAAGCCTTTGTCATTGATCCTTAACAAAAACTTTGTTCCCTAGCCACCAATTCCATTTCTTTCCCTTGCAATTATTTAATGCTAAACCACACAGTTTGCAATTTTGGCATTATATACAACTCCAAGATAATGTTCTGATTATCTTCTGCACCAGACTACACACCTCCATCTCCTCCTCTGCCTCAGCTTATCAGTTGTTTCAACTTTCATCAATGCTGTGTCACATCTAAATCTGATTATTCCGGTGTTTCCCAAGTCAGCCTCCTGTCTTCCAACAACTATATAATTAAGGGGCATCCAAAACTCTGCCACCTTTGTCCTTCATAAGATCCGACATACACAACACCTATGCTCACTGACCTACAGTGCCTCAGTTTCAAAGGTCTCAAATGTTTGTTTTCAATTCGCAACCACGGCCTCACAACCCCCTATCCCTGAGATTTCCCCTGCAATCCTCTATGATATCTATGCTCTTCTTATTCTGATCATTTGATCGGCCTTGAATTAATTACTCCACTATCAGCACTCATCCCTTCAGCTGCCAAGGGCCTGAGCTCTGAAATTCCTTCCCTAAGCAGCTTTGCCTTTCTACTTTTCCTCCTTCGTTCTTTAAGCACTCTCGCAGAAACCTAACTCTTTGACCAAATCGTTAATCATCTGCCCTAATGTCTCCTTATGTAGTTTGGTGTCCAATTTTGTTTGCCGATGCTCCTTTGCAATGCCTTGGGAGATGTTACTAAGTTATAGATGCTATACAAATACAAGTTTTTTTTTTTGCTTTTGTATTGACTCCACATCAATAAGCAGCTTCAATGAGAATTCTGAATGTAATAATTTCATTACTGGTGTCTCTTGGCATCTAAATGTTTGAGACCTTGGTGTAACAGCATTCCTTTGTGTTTCTTCCACCCTTTTGTAAATTTTAGCTCCCCTGGCACTGTACTCCCATCAAATCTCACATGCACACCAAAGACAAGAGTGGGTGGTTATTTGGTAGGTGATTTTCTGGATTTGAAAAACTTCTTGTCTGCTCTATCATTATTGCCATATGCCCAGATCTATAACCCATGTTGAAGGATAGCTTCATTAAAACTTGGCATGTGTCAAACAATATTTGGTTGTTTGCAGTAATTGTATGGGTGTCTCAAAAATTGGTATTGGTATATTATTGTCACTTGTACCGAGGTACAGTGAAAAACATGTCTTGCACACTGATTGTACAGGTCAATTCATTACACAGTGCAGTTACATTGAGTCAGTACAGAGTGCATTGAGGTAATACAGGTAAAAGCAATAACAGTACAGAGTCAAGTGTCACAGTTACAGAGGAAGTGCAGTGCAGGTAGGCAGTAAGGTGCAAGGTCACAACAAGGTAGATTGTGACCTCAGGAGTCCATCTCATCGTATAAGGGAACCGTTCAATAGTCTTAAGCTGTCCTTGAGCCTGGTGGTATGTGCCCTCAGGCTCCTTATCTTCTGCCTGATGGGAGAAGAGAGAAGAGAGAATAACCCAGGTGGTGGGGTCTTTGATTATGCTGGCTGCTTCACCAAGGCAGCGAGAGGTAAAGACAGAGTCCATGGAGGGGAGGCTGGTTTCCGTGATGCGCTGGGCTGTGTCTACAACTCCCTGCAGTTTCTTGCGGTCCTGGGCAGAGCAGTTGCCGGACCAAGCAGTGATACACCCAGATAGGATGCTTTCTATGGTGCATTGATAAAAGTCGGTGATATATTCAATGCTCTGATGTAAAAAGACCAAAGGCACAGGGATGTACATATCTGTGTACATCTATCTGTGTCTGTCACTCTCCCTCATGCAAGAAAGAAACAAAGGCAAATAAGAAAAGCTAAAGGTATTGATAGAGCTAATAAGCAGAAATGGTCTCAATTAATTACTAATTTAAAACATAATATGTCCATGGTTGAATGAGAATCAAAATTTATGCATTTTATGATCTTAATTCAAAGTTCAAAGTTTCTACTGAATCTGCAACTCTGCATTGTCATATGCCATGGGTAGTAGTTATACAAATGCAACTAATACAAGACATTTAATCTAACATAAACTGAAGTACGCTGGTGTTATTCCCAATAGTATCATCTTACTGCCATCTAGTGGTGGCACACTGCTAACTATTCGCCTGTATGCCATTAATAATTTTGTGAGATGTATTGCCTCGTATGTACTGTGGTATTGGACCTGTAAGTATTTAACAGTTCATATCTCACAACTCATGGTGAAGGGTTTGCAGGAGCTTAGAAGAAAGCCCATAGAAATCTGACCTTCATATTTCTGACAACGGGTTTAAGAGATTAAGATTAATAGGTGAGAATTTTACTTAAAACATACAAATTAGGTGCAGGACTGGGACACTTGGCACCTTAAGCCTACTCCACCATTCAGCAGGATCATGGCTGATCTGACTGTAACCTCATATTGCATTCCTATCCACCAGGGTAAACTTTCACCTACTTGGTTATCAGATGCTCTCTGTGTCAAGCTTGCACATCCTCCTTGTGAACACATGGATTTCCCACAGGTGCTTCAGTTTCCTCCCACATTCCAAAGGTGAAATGTTAAATTAATGGGCTACTACTGTAAGTAAGCCCCGGTGTAGGTAAGTGAAAAAAAAATTCAAAGGGGTGTGATGGGGAAGCGAGAGAGAATAAGTTGCAGGGTTACAGGGAAGTAAAAGGGGGAAAGGGACTGATGGGATTGCACTGCTGGAAAATGGCCTCCTTCTGTGTGGTAATAGGTGAGTTAAGTGGCTACCAAACTCTAAAATATTCAAAGACTTTGCTTTTCACCATCCTTTAAGGAAGAGTGTTCAAAGACTCATGATCCTCTGGGAGAAAAAATATTTGCCACTTTTCTATCTTGAATGGGTGACCACTTATTTTTAAATAGTTACCCCTAATTCTAGATTCTCCCAGGAGAGGAAACGCCCTCTCCGCATCAAGATCCCTGAAGGTCTTATATTTTTTAAGGTTCAAACCACCTCTTCAATCTCTGGGCAATAGCTTCCACCCCGCACCTCAACATGCTATGGTATAAAGAAACTATTCTTGACTTCTTTCCATAATACCTTGCATCGTATTAGCAGAGATAAATACTTTACTGTGGTGATAAGAACTGCATTGCATTAAGACAGAAAGAAAAAGAACAGACCAAGGATGATATGTAACCACTAGTCTAAAAGCAACCTTGACCTCTTACTGTAAAGCTCCTATGTCAGTCCCTGAACCACACTCACCCATCCCAACATGAATTAGGAGTCCAGGGAAAGTGATGCTCTCCTATCTTCTGAAGGTTGATTGTTTATGGGTATTAAATGCTGGGCCTTGCAGAAATGCCCACAGCCGATGAATAAAAACACCATCCACCTTTGCCCATACCACTTATCATTTTTTTGGTGAACAAAAATTTTTTAATTTCAGCTTTGAAAATAACAATTCGCCTTGCATTAATTGTTGTAGTTCCAAACTTCCACTACTCTTTTCATGGAAAAGTGTTCTTTAATTTTTACTTTCAAAAGGCTGGTCTGTAAGTTTTAGACCATTTCCATTTATTCTTGACTCCCCACCCAGCAGAATTAATTCCTTCAGATTTACGACATCAGTTCCCCTTCCCTCCTTCTCCCTTTGGATTGCCTCCTCCTCCATGGTGTCTTGGCCAGCATTTGACAGTCTTTATTAACAGATATAACAATTATCTTTATCCATGGCCTCTTTCTAACTTGGTTCTCCTTAATTCAGTGCACTATCTTAATTCCACACCTCTTTATGAGGTCAGACCAGGAACTGGAGCAAAGTCCAGAAAACTCCTCCTCCTCTTTATGCTTCAATGTGTCTCTGTCTCACACTCTGGTCAGAGAGATACAAGATACATAGATATTCATTCAGGATGGTCTCACTGTCTACAAACCTCTGAATTTTCAGTTTAGATGCACAATGTGCTGTGTAATATCATTCTCTATGATATTTATATATATATATATATTTTTAAAGCTGCTGACATTTTTTGTTGAAGGCTAATGGACCACGCAATATCCCATATGGTATCCTGAACAAGTTAGACTTTAAGCCAAGCTAGCCCAGGACAACTACAATTCTGGCATTTACTTAAGAAGTTGAAGTTTGCCAGCTCCATAAAAAGGAAGGATCCAATTCAGCCATTTACCATCTCATTGGTCTACTCTCAATTATTCACACAGTAACGTAAGGTGTTATTACAGTGTTATTAATAGGCATGTACTCACCTATTCACCATTGGTCAGGTTGGATTCTGGCAGGACCGCTTATTTCACACCTCATTTCAGAATTCTAGAGGTGCCATGAAAATTACTGCTCTTGATATCAAGGCAGCATTTGACTGTATTGGGAATCATGGAGCGTCACATGGCTATGAGAGCCAAAGGATTAGTTTTCTGCAGCAATGACTTCCTTCCCAAGAGAACATGGAAGAGAACCAACAGACAGGAACAAGTGAGGGAACAACCCTGCTTGCCGACCCCCAGCTCCGGGAGACCGGGAGCAGCATAAAGGCTGTTGCCCCCACCCCACCCCCCCCGCCCCCCTCCAGCTCAGGGAGACCAGGAGCAGCACAGAGGCCATCGCCCCCCAGCTCCAGGAGACCGGGAGCAGCACTGCATCCGATGCAACCCAGCAACGGGAGAGGAAAGATTCTGGACCACCAGCAAAAGGAACAGGGGCATAGGCAGATCCCCCCCCCCCCCCAGTGGCACCACCAGCCTCACCACAAGGGACCCCACACCCAGGGGGAGACCACTCCCAATATCTGAGCCTGGAATCGGTGAGGCAGTTCACCAAAGCTGTGGGCATTAGGGCCCAGGACAAATGAAAATGGACTGTGTAACTGGAACTGAACTCCAAAAGAGCCATGGACATAAAACTGGCATCTCTAAACGTGCGCAGTGTGAAGAGCACCGCGCGATGTGTTAACGCCTTGCAGTTCCTTGCCAAGGTAAAGGCAGATGTGACTTTCTTACAAGAGTGCGGGCTACCACACCTCCGCAACTATTGGAGGTGGCGCGATGGTGGTCCCACAGACTGTCGGTATGGCCGGGGGGCAATGATTGTCATGCTTCCGGCCTGGGGATTCTGATGCGGGTGTGCAACTTCTCAATCACCGGGGTCAGAGAGGTGGTGGGGGGGTGGCTCCTCGTGGAAGATGTGACGTATCGGAACACTCCGCTCCGGCTAATTAATGTGTACGCCTCACCCGTGCGGAGCGAGCGGCTGGCCGTCCTCCAGCAGCTCCCACCGCTGCTGGCGACGTCCCGGCCGGTCGTTCTGGCCGGTGACTTTAACTGCATCATCGATGCGGCTGGAGGATCCGGCAGTGCCGACAGCAGACTGGATGGTACTTCCAGACTCCTGATGGAAACGGTAAAGGATGCCAAGTTGCGCGACGCCTTCAGCACCCCTGCAGGCGGAGCACAGCCGCAACGCACCTGGTCGAGTTCGGACGGCTCAGCCCTGTCCTGGATCGACTTCCTGTTCATGTCGGAGCCAATCACGGTCAGATCCACTGACGTCACGCCAGTGTTCTTCTCTGACCACCGTCTCCTTCAGGCGTCCTGTCACCTACAGGAGGACCAGAAGGCAGGCAGGGGGACGTGGAAGTTGAATATCAAGCTGCTGACCCCAGAGAGCGTGGAGGAACTAAAGAGGGATTACGCAGGTTGGAGAGCCGTGAAACCCCTCTTTGACTCCCCTGTGCACTGGTGGGAAGTGACAAAGGAGAACATCAAGAGGTTCTTCATCCGCAGGGGGGTCCAGAAAGCAAGACAGAGTCAGAGGGAACTGTGCCAACTCCAGACACACTTGCAGCAACTCCTCCTTCTGCAGTCGAAGGGGGTGGATGTGAGGGATGAACTCCGAGAGGCAAAGAGCCGGCAAGCCCAGCTCCATGCCTCCGAATCCTCCAAGATTATCTTCCGATCCAGGGTTCACTCCGTGGAGCAGGATGAGACGTGCTCACGTTTCTTCTTCCAAAAGGTGCACAGAGGGAGCTCTGTGATCCATAACCTTAAGGAAGAGGATGGCTCAGTAACATCCTCGCAGACGGACATATTAAGGATCTGCAGATCCTTCTATGCCAGTCTGTACGACAAAAAGGCCACAGACAGCACCGCCTCCCAGAACTTCCTGTCCTCTATCACGGAGGTCTTAGATGACAGCAAGTGGGAGAGTCTGGACCAACCACTGACCCTGGAGGAGCTGACTGGCTCTGTCTGTTCCTTTGATTCGAATAAAACTCCCAGAAGCGACAGCTTACCGGTGGAGTTGTACTCGGCTCTGTGGGACTGGATGGGCCCGGACCTGCTGGAAGTGTACAACGCTATGCTTCAGTCTGGCAGTATGTCAGAGTCTATGAGGAAGGGCACCATCACCCTCATCTACAAGCAGAAGGGGGAGAGGGCAGACGTCAGAAATTGGAGACCCATCTCACTGTTGAATGTGGACTATAAGATCCTGTCCAAGGCCATTGCCAACAGGGTCAGGTCTGCTCTGGGACAGGTGATCCACCCGGACCAAACCTGTGCTGCACCTGGCAGGAAGATCTTTGACAGCCTCGTGCTGCTCAGGGATACCATCGCTTACGTGCAGGACAGAGGGGTGAACACCTGCCTGGTCAGCTTAGACCAGGAGAAGGCCTTCGACAGGGTATCACACATGTACATGCTGGATGTGCTCTCCAAAATGGGCTTTGGGGAGGGAATCAGGAATTGGATCCAACTGCTCTACAGAGACATCTGTAGCGCAGTCCAAATCAATGGGTGGGAAACAGACAGCTTCTTCATCGAGTCTGGAGTCAGGCAGGGCTGCCCTCTCTCCCCTGTCTTGTTCGTGTGCTGTATAGAACCCTTTGCCGAATCCATCAGGAAGGACGAGAGCATCAGAGGGGTGACGTTGCCAGGCAGTGAGGTCACCCAGGTGAAAACCTCCCTGTACATGGACGACGTCGCCATCTTCTGCTCAGACCCGAGGTCAGTTCGCAGATTGATCAGCATCTGCGACCAGTTTGAGTTGGCATCAGGGGCCAGAGTTAACCGCACGAAAGGCGAGGCCATGCTCTTCGGCAAGTGGCCCGACCGATCCATCGTCCCCTTCACCGTCAGGCCTGACTATCTGAAGGTGCTGGGGATCTGGTTCGGAGGGGCCGGGGCGTGCAACAAAAATTGGCAGGAGCGGATTGGGAAGGTGAAGCAGAAACTGGGACTGTGGGAACGGTGCTCCCTATTGATAACTGGGAAGAATTTGGTCATCAGGTGTGAGGTGCTCTCAGGGCTGCTGTACTTGGCACAGGTGTGGGCTGTTCTTCACTCCTCTGGCTTGGGAATCACCCACGCCGTCTTCCGGTTCATCTGGGGATCCAAGATGGAGCAGGTCCGATGGGCCACCGTGCACAAGTCCCTGGACAATGGGGGTAAAGGTGTCCCCAGTGTCGCCCTCATCCTGATGACCACCTTCGTCTGTGGCTGCATAAGGCTGTGCATGGAACCCAAGTACATGGGCGCCAAGTGTCACTATGTACCGAGGTTCTACCTGTCCCGGCTGTTGCAAAGGATGGGCCCTGCCCCCATGGCCACACGACGTCCCAGTCAGCTGGACGCTGCCGCGCTACCTGTCCTTCGTGGAAAAGTTCTTTCCGGACCAATACTTTGACCACAAGTCCGTCAGGCGGTGGTCGGCACGAAACATCCTGCAGACACTGCAGGACAAGGACTCAATGGATACTGTGGGGTTGTTCCCTGAGCAGACTGTCCAGACCATCTGGCAGAATGTCTCATCGCCAGAACTCACCACCAAACACCAGACCTCGCCTGGCTGGCGCGTGAAAGGGGCCCTCCCAGTCAGATCCTTCCTGTATGGTTGGAACCTCACTCCCAGTGCGCGCTGCCCCCGGGAGGACTGCGCTGGGGACGAGACGGTCGCTCACCTCTTTGCGGGCTGTAGGTTTGCGAGGCGGGTGTGGCAAAAGATGCAAAGGTCCTTGTCACCGTTCATCCCCAGCAGCAGCGTAACGGAGGATTCTCTGATCTACGGGCTGTTCCCGCAGACACACACAGAGACGGACATCAACTGCTGCTGGAAGGTCATCAACTCGGTGAAGGACGCTCTTTGGTCTGCCCGAAACTTGTTGGTCTTCCGGCACTGCGAGATGTCCGTAGGGGAATGCTGCTGGCTGGCACATTCCAGGCTGCAGGAGTACGTGCTGAGGGACGCACTGAAGCTGGGTGCAGCCAACGCAAAGGCTCGGTGGGGAAGGACTACAGTTTAGGGTTCTTCTGCCACTGGAGAGGGAGGGGCGGGGACAGGCAAGAAAGCCCCTAAATATTATAAATACGGGACCGGGTAGCTTCCAGGGAGCCACACGTGTGGCATCAGTGCTGTTTTCTATATAAAAAGGTAACACTAATGAATGATCTGTACAAGAATGTAAAGGTTTGCACTGTTTTGCAATTGTATATAGTTTGTCTTTTATTATGAATGAAGTTTGTTTTGAATTAAAAAAAATTTATCAATTATATGGCATAATCAAGACGGTAAAGAATACTCTCCACTAATCTGAAGGAGTGAAGCTCCAACAGAAGTCAGTTTTCTACCATCCAGGTATCACTTGATTTATGCTCCGTCCAACACCTTATACATTTAGTCCCTCTGCAAGTGGTGTACCATTGCTGCAATGTGTATCATTTACAGAAAACACTGCAAATACATGCCAAGACTTCATGAACTGTACCATACAAATGGGATATTCACTATGTACAGAAATATGGGAGCATCATCAGCTACAAATTTCCCTCTGAAGCCACATATCATTGTGACTTGGAAATATATTGCTTGTCCTTCATTATTCCTGGGCCAATATTCTCGAACTCTCTGCATTCCCTTTTGTTTCCCATATTACCACAGTACTTTGTCAGCTGTAAATTGGTTTGTGATTACCTAAGGCTCCAAAGGGATCTTATGGAAATTCAAATCTTTCATTTTATCTAATAGTACTGTAAGAGCAGCTTCCACACATGGACGGCAGCATTTAAGGTGGTATCCTACCATCTTCTCAATTACAGTAATAAGGAATGGCCAATAAATGTCAGCAACATCCTAATCTTTTTTTAAGATAATTTTTCCTATATCCAAAATGCTGTGTCATAAGGAAGCTCTCCTATCCTAATGAATAGTAAGAGAAATTTGACTGCAGGCAGGATATAACTAGTTTGCCCATGTTGAAAGTACTCTAGGCCAAAGTGAAATTCGCTTGAACTGCATTTTACCGCAGAACTATTACTAGCATTCGGGGTAAAAGAATCATCTCAGAAAAGAAAGCATAAAGGAAGTGGCGTGTGGTTGTGGGGAGGTGTTGTAGGGCAAGAATTCAAATAGGAGGGAAAGTAACTATCATTGCAAAATGCCTTACATGAAGTAAATGTAAGGAGAAAATCAAATTTATTTTCAACAATCATTTGCAAAGCTGCAATTATATGTGTAACAACAATAAGTTCTATTTTTTGGTTACGAATAAACCGCTCAACCGCAGTGGGCGCAAGATTCAAGATGGCGGTTGTGAATACGGTCTATTCACCGCTAGGACCCGGAAGTGAATTCGCGGAGTGGGCGATTACCAGGGGTCTGGGGTCGGGCCTGCAGCCTGGGTCCGGGTCTGGGGAGGCGGCTGCTCTCCGGGGGACGATGATCAATGGTGGCGAGTGAAGGCTGGAGCTGACGGTAGCAGCTCGCCTCTGATGGACGAGTGGAAGCCGAACCCGCGGGCCAAGCCGTTCGTCCCGCGGCGGCACAGGAGCTGGTTCATCGCCTGGAAGTACAGGCTGAGGGGGCAGCGGTCGGCCAGGAGGCTGTGCCAGGTGAGGAGGCCTGGGCCCCGGGTACGGCACCGCCCCCTGCCGGGGTACTCTGGGCCCGCACTGGGGAGGGGAGGGGAGGGGAGGGGAAGGAGGTGCAGGAGGGCAGGAGGGAGGTGGGAAGAAAGGGGGGGACAGGAGGGAGGAGGGAAGGAAAGGGGGACAGGAGGGAAGAAAGGGGGGGACAGGAGGGAAGGAAAGGGGGGGACAGGAGGGAAGGAAAGGGGGGGCAGGAGGGGGGAGGGAAGGAAAGGGGGCAGGAGGGGGAGGGAAGGAAAGGGGGGAGGGAGAGGGGGGAGGGAAGGAAAGGGGGGGAGGAGAGGGGGAGGGAAGGAAAGGGGGGGAGGGAGAGGGGGGAGGGAAGGAAAGGGGGGGAGGGAGAGGGGGGAGGGAAGGAAAGGGGGGGAGGAGAGGGGGGAGGGAAGGAAAGGGGGGAGGGAGAGGGGGGAGGGAAGGAAAGGGGGGAGGGAGAGGGGGGAGGGAAGAAAGGGGGGGAGGGAGAGGGGGGAGGGAAGGAAAGGGGGGGAGGGAGAGGGGGGAGGGAAGGAAAGGGGGGGAGGGAGAGGGGGGAGGGAAGGAAAGGGGGGGAGGGAGAGGGGGGAGGAAGGAAAGGGGGGGAGGGAGAGGGGGGAGGGAAGGAAAGGGGGGGAGGGAGAGGGGGGAGGGAAGGAAAGGGGGGGAGGGAGAGGGGGAGGGAAGGAAAGGGGGGGAGGGAAAGGGGGGGGAGGGAGGAAGGGGGGAGGGAAGGAAAGGGGGGGAGGGAGAGGGGGGAGGGAAGGAAAGGGGGGGAGGGAGAGGGGGGAGGGAAGGAAAGGGGGGGAGGGAGAGGGGGGAGGGAAGGAAAGGGGGGGAGGGAGAGGGGGGAGGGAAGGAAAGGGGGGAGGGAGAGGGGGAGGGAAGGAAAGGGGGGAGGGAGAGGGGGGAGGGAAGGAAAGGGGGGGAGGGAGAGGGGGGAGGGAAGGAAAGGGGGGGAGGGAGAGGGGGGAGGGAAGGAAAGGGGGGGAGGGAGAGGGGGGAGGGAAGGAAAGGGGGGGAGGGAGAGGGGGGAGGGAAGGAAAGGGGGGGAGGGAGAGGGGGGAGGGAAGGAAAGGGGGGAGGGAGAGGGGGGAGGAAGGAAAGGGGGGGAGGGAGAGGGGGGAGGGAAGGAAAGGGGGGGAGGGAGAGGGGGGAGGGAAGGAAAGGGGGGGAGGGAGAGGGGGGAGGGAAGGAAAGGGGGGGAGGGAGAGGGGGGAGGGACGGAAAGGGGGGGAGGGAGAGGGGGGAGGGAAGGAAAGGGGGGGAGGGGAGAGGGGGGAGGGAAGGAAAGGGGGGAGGCAGAGGGGGAGGGAAGGAAAGGGGGGGAGGGGGAGGGGGAGGGAAGGAAAGGGGGGGAGGGAGAGGGGGGAGGGAAGGAAAGGGGGGGAGGGAGAGGGGGGAGGGAAGGAAAGGGGGGGAGGGAGAGGGGGGAGGGAAGGAAAGGGGGGAGGGAGAGGGGGGAGGGAAGGAAAGGGGGGGAGGGAGAGGGGGGAGGGAAGGAAAGGGGGGGAGGGAGAGGGGGGAGGGAAGGAAGGGGGGGAGGGAAGGAAAGGGGGGGAGGGAGAGGGGGAGGGAAGGAAAGGGGGGAGAGGGGGGAGGGAAGGGGAGGGGGGAGGGAAGGGGAGGGAGAGGGAGAGGGGGGAGGGAAGGAAAGGGAGAGGGGGGAGGGAAGGAAAGGGAGAGGGGGGAGGGAGAGGGGGGAGGGGGGGGAGGGAGAGGGGGGAGGGGGGGGGGAGGGGGGGGAGGGAGAGGGGGAGGGAAGGGGAGGGAGAGGGGGGAGGGAAGGAAAGGGAGGGGGGAGGGAAGGAGAGGGGGGAGGGAGGGAAGGGGGGAGGGAAGGAAAGGGGGGGAGGGAGGGAGAGGGGGGAGGGGAGGGAGAGGGGGAGGGGAGGGAGAGGGTGGAGGGAAGGAAAGGGGGGGAGGGAGAGGGTGGAGGGAAGGAAAGGGGGGAGGGAGAGGGTGGAGGGAAGGAAAGGGGGGGAGGGGGAGGGAGGGGGGAGGGAAGGAAAGGGGGGAGGGAGAGGGGGGAGGGAAGGAAAGGGAGAGGGGGGAGGGAAGGAAAGGGAGGGGGGGGAGGGAAGGAAAGGGGGGAAGGAGAGGGGGGAGGGAAGGAAAGGAGGGAGGGAGAGGGAGGAGGGAAGGAAAGGAGGGAGGGAGAGGGGGGGAGGGAGGGGGGGAGGGAAGGACGGAGGGGAAGGCAAGGGGGAGAGGGAGAGAGAGCTGGGAACCTGGCTCACTTTCCATATCTGCAGAGCCCCTTCTCAGCGGAGTTGGCACCTTGAAACACTGAGTAGGTGGTAGAGGCTCTCACAACATCTAAGAAATATCCAGCATCTTAGTTGATGGTATTAGTACGGATGGGTGTTTGATGGTTGCACTGGAAGTGGCGGCTGAAGGCCTAGTTTCTATGCTGTATGACTCTACGACTCCGCAGAGTCTCTGCACAAGTCTCCAAATCCATGGGTGGGAGAGGGGGACCAATGTCTGTGTCTTTACCCAGTTCAGATTCTCCACTTTCTGGGTTCGATCTGATGAATGGGCAGACTAAGTTGTTCACTTGCCTGGCACTAGATTCCCAAAACAGACATTTCACTGAGAGCAACACACACAAAATGCTGGAGGAAATCAGTGGGCCAGGCAGCATCTATGGAGAGAAATGAACAGTCGACGGTTCGGGCTGAGATCCTTCAATGTGTCTCCATTTTACTGAGAACTCTATAGCAAGAAACTTCCAAGAGGATATCGAGGACATCCTTAAAATGGTTTGCTATTGTCACATGTACTGAGATACAATGAACAGCTTTGCCTGGCATGCCATCCAGACAAATTCCAAACATAAGTACATTGAGGTAGTGCAAAAGAAAAAGAAATAACAGAATGCAGAATAAAGTGTTCCTGTTACAGAGAAAGCGCAGGTAGATGGATAAGGTGCAAGAGCCATGACTGGGTAGATTGAGAGATCAAGAGTTCATCTTTATTGTACAAGAAGTCCATTCAAGAGTCTTATAACTGTGGGATAAAAGCTGAATTCGAGCCTGGCAGTACATGTTTTTAGGCTTTTTTTTTATCTTCTGCCTGATGAAAGGGGGCAGAAGAGAGATTGACCTGGGTGGGAAGGGTCTTTGATTCTGTTGGCTGCTTTCCCAAGGCAGTGGGAGGTGTAGACAGAGTCAATGGAGGAGAGGCTGGTTTTCGTGATAGACTGGGTTGCATTCAAAACTCTCTGCAATTTCTTGCGGTCTTGGGCAGAGCAGTTGCCCTACCAAACAGTGATGCATCCGGATAGGATGTTTTCTGTGGTGCATCCATAAAAATTGGTGAGGGTCATCGGGCACACGTTGAATTTCCTTAACCTTCTGAGGAAGTAGAGGTTTCTTGACCATAGCATCTACGTGGTTGGACCAGGACAAGTTATTGGTGATATTTACACCTAGGAACTTGAAGCTCTGGAACAGCTCCACTTAAGAACCATTGATACAGACTACTGATACATGTACTCTTCCCTGTTCCTGAAGTCAATGACCGGCTCTTTTGTTTTGCTGACGTTGAGGGAAAGGTTGTTGTCTTGACACCATGCCACTAGGCTTGCTGTCTCCTGCCTGTACTCTGACTCGTCGTTCTTGGTGGCAGGAGGAGGAAAGGAAAGGATTGCAACATCCTTGAGGACTTCTGGAGATCCCTGGCCTGAGTACTCAAAATGGATTAGGAATATTCAGCAACACTGGTGAATATTCGGGAAGGCACAGAACCCCTCAAATCTCCACAACAGGAGTTCATGTGAGTCACCAAGCAAATGGTGAAAAGGAGGCACAAGCGACTGCAGATGCTGGTTTGATGGGAATACCTACTGTCTTGTGGGGTGAAACACATGGATGGTCGGGGGCAGGACTGGGAAAGGAGACGTCATCTAACCATTTTTCATGTTGGGCTCTGCGGCTGCCAAGCAGTCCCATTTATGCTGGTAGTTGATTTCGATCAGGTAACAGCTGATTGGTTGACCAGTAACTTTGCTGGTTTTTATCGTCGTACAGCAGAAATACAGGCCTTTTGGCACACCATCAAGTATCCATCTATATTGATTGCATTTTCCAGTACTTGGCCAATAGCTTTGAAACCTGGAGAGGCAGACAAAACTGGAGGTAAGGATTTTCTTTTGGGAGTTGGTTGATCATAGCTGCACAATTGTAGCAGGTAGTTTTCTAGTGCTTTCTGTTATCAAGTTGCAAGCTGATTCGCCTCCTATAATGTCATCGTGCGCTCTTGCACTCTTAAATTCTATTTGGTTTTGGTGTTTTTGGATGTCTAATCAGCAGAAGCCCTCCTGAGAGTTTTAGTTCAATGGTGCATATTGTCGTTTAGTTAACCATTGTAGTGACGTAAAGTAATCGGTGAAACTGCAGTGAGTGAGCTGAGGGGCTAGCAGGGTCCAAGCAGTTATCGAAAAGCCACCTCACACTGATTTCAAATGTGCATTGCATTAAGTGTAACCAAGCTGTGAAAATAAATTGTGAAACGTAGGTATCCAATTTACTGTAAAGACATTTAAGTATTGTATTTTTACATTGGGTTCCTGTGCAGACAACTGAGCTGTTCAGGCTAATGCTCAGATTTTGTTTTGCTTTCTGATGTTTCTCAATGCAAGATTGATCAAGTACATTTGTCTTCCAGACTGGTGCACTCCTGTTTTTACTTGTGACTATAATTGTCAACATCAAGCTTATTTTGGATACAAGAAGAGCAGCAAATGAAGACGAGCTTGAAGACGACTATGGTAAGCTTGTGTAAAGAACGCCACACTTTTTTATATTTTTGTTGTCAGCAATGGAAATGTATATCGTTTCCTGTTGTCAATCTATATAAGGGGGTACAACACTGTGTGATGTCAGTTCTTTCAACTGTAGTGAAGTTAAAGTGTAACCTTTCAAATATTGAGAAAGAGAAGTCACCTATGCTTATTTTAGTTGGAACTCTAATGAATGATGCACGTTAGATGATGCTGATTTACATGGAAAATTTACTTAAACTTTTGATTAAATTGACAAACATTTTTTTGGTGATGCAGGTCAGTGTGGCCTTTTTAAGTCCAGCTTTGGCAATTTTTAAGTTAATAGGAGGAATGAAGCTTGACAGGGTAATAATTACATGTGATCCTTTGAACATTGTTTTTGAGTTGTAGGCTTAAGTGGTTGCTATTTTATATACAGAACATAAATCATTAGAAGTGATTTGCTTTGAGGTTCTATATGGTTTGCTTTCAAATTTAAGTTTATAAGAACATAAGAAATCAGGGTGAGAGAGAGCAATTTTGTTCCCTCAGTTACTGCTCTCATAATGAGATGTGGCCTTGCCTGCACCACTCCATTTCTCTATCTCCATATCCCTTGATTTCCCCTTTGTCCAAAAGTTTATTCCTCTCAGTTGTGAACGTACACACCGACTGACCTTCCATGGCCACTTGGTGTAGAGAGTTCCAAATATTCAGTCTAATTAGTAGTTGGAGGTGGGCAGTAAATATCAGTACTGCCAGCAACTTCTGTATGCTGCGTGTGTATATCTTCTGACATCTTTGTAAATGTTTGGTATAACTCAGTTCTTCCAGCTCCTTCATTTAACAGCATGCCTGTGCAGGTGTTTTACGGATGTCATCTTGTTTCTGTGGTAGATGATGCAGTGCCAAATATGGAAACTGCTCGTAGGCCATCACATGGCCGGAAGGTTCTGGACATTGAAGTGTATTCCAGCAGGTCAAAAGTCTACGTTGCTGTTGATGGAACCACAGTAAGTACCTTCTTCATATTTAATTTTAGTTGATCCATCGTACTGTAATACCATGATGCTGGAGGAACTCAGCAGGCCAGGCAGCATCCGTGGAGAAAAGCAGGCGGTCAATGTTTCGAGTCAGGACCCTTCTTCAGGATCCTGAAGACAGATAAATCTCCGGGGCCTGACGGGATTTTCCCCAGGCTGCTTCGAGAGGCTAGGGAGGAGATTGCTGAACCGCTGGTAAGGATCTTTGAGTCCTCGTTGTCTACGGGGGTGGTGCCGGAGGATTGGAGGGTTGCGAATGTTGTCCCCTTGTTCAAAAAAGGTAATAGGGATAGGCCAGGGAATTCTAGACCGGTGAGTCTCACGTCTGTGGTGGGTAAGCTGTTAGAAAGGATTCTAAGGGATAGGATTTATGAACACCTTGAGAATCATGGACTGATTAGGGACAGCCAGCATGGCTTTGTGAAGGGAAGATCTTGCCTCACAAGCCTGATAGAGTTCTTTGAGGAGGTGACCAGGAAGATTGATGAGGGCAGTGCGGTGGATGTGGTTTACATGGATTTTAGTAAGGCATTTGATAAGGTTCCTCATGGTAGGCTTCTTCAGAAGGTCAGAGGCCGAGGGATCCAAGGAAGCTTGGCTGTGTGGATTAGGAATTGGCTTGCATGTAGAAAGCAGAGGGTTGTGGTGGAAGGAGTGCCCTCGGATTGGAAGGCAGTGACTAGTGGTGTCCCGCAGGGATCGGTTCTGGGACCTCTACTTTTTGTGATATTTATAGATGACTTAGATGAGGGGGTGGAGGGCTGGGTTAGTAAGTTTGCGGACGACACTAAGATTGGTGGTGTTGTGGATAGTGTGGAGGGCTGTCGGAGCTTACAGAGGGATATTGATAGGATGCAGAGCTGGGCTGACAAGTGGCAGATGGAGTTCAATCCAGAGAAGTGTGAGGTGGTACACTTTGGAAGGACAAACTCCAGGGCAGAGTACTAGGTGAATGGCAAGGTACTTGGCAGTGTGGAGGAGCAGAGGGATCTGTCATATTCACAGTTCATTGAAAGTTGCCTCACAGGTGGAAAGAGCAGTTAAGAAGGCCAATGGGATGTTGGCTTTCATAAGTCGCGGGATTGAGTTTAAGAGCTGCGAGGTGATGATGCAGCTTTACAAAACTCTAGTTAGGCCACACTTAGAGTACTGTGTTCTGTTCTGGTCACCTCATTATAGGAAGGATGTGGAGGCATTGGAGAGGGTGCAGAGGAGATTTACCAGGATGCTGCCTGGATTAGAGAGTATTGAATATGAGGAGAGGCTTAAGGTGCTAGGGCTTTATTTACTGGAAAGGAGGAGGATGAGAGGAGACATGATAGAGGTGTATAAAATATTGAGAGGAACAGATAGAGTAGACAGACAGCGCCTCCTTCCCAGGGCACCAATGCGCAAGACGAGAGGGCATGGCTTTAAGGTTATGGCTGGGAGGTTCAGGGGAGATGTCAGAGGGAGGTTTTTCACCCAGAGAGTGGTTGGTGCATGGAATGCACTGCCTGGGGTGGTGGTGGAGGCAGATACATTGAACAGGTTCAAGAGCTTGTTGGATAGGCATATGGAGGAATGTGAGATAGAGGGATATGTGGGAGGAAGGGGTTAGGTAGTGTGAGGGTGGTCTGATGGACGGCACAACATGGTGGGCCGAAGGGCCTGTTTTGTGCTGTATGGTTCTATGGTTCCAGCATCCGCAGTCCTTTGTTTCTCTAGTAATACGCTAATTAAGTAAGTATTCTAATAAAGTAATGCCAGCTTTAATGTTAAACCACACAAAGGAACAAGTAGAAAGATGAATATCTTTTTGTCAGTGCAAGATATCATCAAAGCAATAGTAAGCCAGCATGATTAGTATTTAAGTTCACTGTATCTGCTTCATAGAGTAATGTAATGTCTTTTATTTTGCAAAGCATGAAAGAAGTCTTGCCTTTGTTCTATTCACATTTTTATTGTGGTGTCCTTGCAACTTCTCTGTTGGAAGGGTGAATGTTATATGAGTGCCCTTGTGGATAGAAGCTCTTCCTCAATTTTTATTTTGTAACGTCCTAATTTGTTAAAGTTACTGACTTTTTGCTCAGTTATAGGTCTAAAGGGTCTAATTGCCCTTCCACACAATGACCACCCATCCATTATTCATGTGAGCCCTATCATGGTGTTGGCAGGCAATTCAAACATGGAGGCATGAAACTCGAACCACCCTGGCCTTGAACCGCCGTAAAGAACTTTGGAAGGTTTTGTCCCCCTCTCTTTTCCCTTTGCCCTTCCTTGAATTTGGCAGAAGTCAAATCTGAGTCCACTCTGGCATATGGTTAAGCACCCATGTAACAACCTTGCTGAATTATTGTGGGAATATTATTTATCTTGCTAGCTGGGATCTCCCAGTGGCCATTTGAATTCCTCCTCCCATTCCCACACCGACATTTCTGCCCACGGCCTCCTCCACTGCCAGGTTGAGGCTAAATGCACATTAGAGGAACAGCACCTCGTATTCTGCCTGGGTATTCTCCAACCTGATGGCATGAACATCGAATACTCTAACTTCTGGTAACCGCTCCCCTCTGTCCCTTTCCCTTTTTTTGCTCTCCTGATCCATCTGCCCATCACCCACACATACCTCCCACTAGTTCCCCTTCCCACCTTCTTCCCTTTATTCCATGTTCCCATCAGATTCCATCTTCCTCAGCACTTTGCTAGCTTCTTGCATCATTCCCACTCTCCGCCCTCCCTCATCTGTCACCCCCCCTCACCTGGATCTACCTATCACCTGCCAGCTGTAGCTCCAGTCTCCCCTACCCCAATCATATTATATTGGCTCGCTCCTCTCTTTCCAGTCCAGATAAAGGGTTTGACTTGAAACGTCAACTGTCCATTTGCCTGTATAGATGCTGCCTGACCTGCTGAGTTCTTCCAGCTCCTTTGTGTGTTGTATCTTGTTCTAAGGTTACTTAAAAAGAATGTTCTGTTTGTTTAGTTCCATCATTGCTACAGACCCGAGGAGTGGGTAGTTAGGAATAGGAACAGAGCTGCGTTTTTACTTGCTGAGTAGGGTAAATTTTGGCTGGACAATGGTAATTGCCCAAATTTCACCAACGGTACCAGATCAGATTAAGCACAGATACTGGAAACTACTAGACTCTACTAACAAAATGCACTAGGTGCTTTCAATGTATCATTCTCTCCGGCTCCCCACTTGAGTTTATTTAACCCAGCTCCTAGTTGCTAGGTCTATTGGTCTGGAGAGGTAAGTGATGCTTTTGTATCAGTTCTGTTTGAAAATAAAAGTTATAATCATTGATCCAGCAGCACACTGTCTTGCACAATCCCCTTTCCATCTTGATTTTAGTATGGCAGAAATCTGTGTGCAGACAGTATCTGTTGGGTGATAGAGGGAGGGGTTTGAACAACGAGAGGCAGTAATTTGACTGGTGTTTTTGTTGTCTATTATTTCAAATTCTTCTATGGAACCAGTGTTTGGTTGAATGCAGATGAACTTTGTAACCTTGGAAATTACTGCATTTATTCATTACAGATTATGTTTTGTGCAACAAAGCAAATACTTAATTTTAAAGTAAAGCCATGCATTTAATCTCAAGGAAATGTTTAAGATAATCTAATTGTTAATGTGCAGTTTTTGCATGGGAAAATGTGGAGAGTGCTTACATGTAGTTTACAAAGAGCAATCAATTTTCATAACTGTGAACAAATTTCTCTCGAGAACAAATGTTTTAATTCCATAGAGAGTCAAGCAATGTTTACACAATGCTACAACCAATGCACTTTTAATCTGGCGTTGTAGGTTCTTGAAGATGAAGTCAAAGAGCAGAGTCGAGGAATACACGTAATTGTTCTGAATCAAGCTACAGTAAGTAGTCTGGCACAGGAAGACTGAAACTTCTTCCCACAAACCTTGGTTTTGCATATGTTTGCATAATGTTTCTTTGGATATCTTGAGCAATGCACATTAATTGAAAAGAATTCTTTCTTTAGTCATAGCAAAGAAACTGCTAGTGTGGCTTGGGCTTTTTCATTTTGCTGAGATTATGTAAATCATAGGGTGATATGATATGTCTTAAAATTAAGGAATTAATAAAAATGTTTTTTTCCAGTAATTGTCCACAGTGAGGAACTATAGTCAAGATAATTAGGGACACAAGCGTGGACCCTGCATCAATTTTTGTTTGGCATTGCAGATGCCAGTTTCCTTCTAGAAGTCTATGCAAGTCACATGCATGTGTTTTAGTGTAGTTGATGGCATTTTGCACATTGAACAGTGCTGTGTGCATTGATTACTGGTACCAGAAGTGTGCTGGATAGGCAGATCAATCCTTGTGCAGCACTAATTTGACACGTTGCCGTCCACATGGATGGCAGCAATCCAGATGACATCATGTTAATCAGCACAACGGAATCCTGGCTATGAGCTGTAAATGGGATTCTAGAGTGCTGTGGCGTATTGAGATATTCTGCATCGTCAAGACTATTACCCAGGTATGTCCTGTTCATGAGGAGCAGGATAAATCCAATTTGGATTACTTGCAGCATAATTTGTCTACTCTTATTGATCAGCAAAGTAATGGTGTTCTTTGATGCTCTGGTAAAACATGGATCAAAGGCCTAAATTCCACATTGGTTGAGAGTGATTGCTCTTGACATCGGGGTAGCATTTGACTGAGTGAAGCATCAAAGAATATTGGCTGAACTAAAGTTAGTGGACACCAAGGAAAAAGCACTTCAGTGGCTAGAGTCACTTGGAGAAAAAAGTTGAGTGTCTTCAGCATTTTATGTTAGAATTCTTGGTTTGTTTTTGGTAATCTTCTACCCACACTGAATCAGATTTATTATCACTAATGTATGGTGTGAAATTTGTTGTTTTGTGCAGTACAGTATTTTTCGGCAGTATGGTGCGAAGACACAAAAATCTATAAAATTACAAAAAATAAATAAATAGTGGAAAAAGAAGGAAAAAATGAGTTAGTGTCCATGGACCGTTCAGAAATCTGATAGCGGAGGGGAAGAAGCTATTCCTGAATTGTTGAGTTTGGGTCTTCAGGCTCCTGTACCTCCTCCCTGATTATAGTAACAGAAGAGGGCATGTCCTAGATGGTGAGGATCCTTAATGATGGATGCCGCCTTCTTGAGGCAACGCCATTTGAAGATGTCCTCGATAGTGGGGAGGGCTGTGCCAGTGATGGAGCTGGCTGAGTCTACAACCCTCTGCAGCCTTTTGCGATCCTGTGCATTAGAGGCTCCCTGCCAGGCTATGATGCAACTATGATGCTTTCCACCATACATCTATAGAAATTTGTAAGAGTCTTTGGTGACATACCAAGTCTCAAACTCCTAGTGAAGTAGAGCCACGGGCATCCCACCATCAATGTGTTGGGCCCAAGGTAGATCCTCTGAGATACTGATGCCCAGGAACTTGAAGGTGCTCACCCTTTCTACCACTGACTCCTCAATGAGGACTGGTGTCCGTTCTCCCAAATTCTCCTTCCTGAAGTCCACAATCATTTCCTTGGTCTTGTTGATGTTGAGTGAGAGGTTGTTGTGGCGGCACCACTTAACCAGCTGATCTATCGCCCTCTTGTAAACCGCCTCATTGCCATCTGAAATTCTACCAACAACAGTGATGTCATTGGTAAACTTATAGCTGGTGTACACTACTGAAACATTCATTTAAAAGCACTTTGGGAAATAAGTAGCTGTATTAAGTATTATACAGAAAGGACTGAAGGGATCTTGCCTTTAATGAAATTGCATTTTCTTCACATGCAATGAAATGCATCCCATTGTCACTTCACCTTTAGACCTTTTTAATATTTGCTAATTTACAGCCTGCATTTAAACCAAATGGATTTGTTGTGCAGTCAGTTCCAGTTATGTGAAAGGTGGGCTGTAATAGTTAATTTTCATTATTTTTGTCTTGCTGGTTTGAAATATTAAAAAGCAGCTTTCCGTGGTAACGAAGGATACTAATGATAGTAAATGGTTCTTGCTTTAAATAGGGCCACGTAATGGCCAAACGTGTGTTTGATACCTATTCACCCCACGAAGATGAAGCTATGATCCTGTTCTTGAATATGGTGTCTCGTGGAAGAATCCTTCTCTTCACTATCAAGGTTGGTGTAGTCTTCTTCCGAGTTACACTTGGGAGTTTTTCATATGATTTTGCTTTGCATTTTGATTTTGTTTGGAAAGAGGTTCACCTTCCAACTGAATTGTTGGGATCTGCTTCTGGGATGTCAATATGATGAACTTATTTTTGTCAGAGTAATGTGACTGCCTCTATATTAGTAACTGGTAACACAATGTCTTCAACCCCATATTCTGCTTGCCAAGGTATCAGTTTTTAATCCAGAGAACCTTGAGGTTAATGTGTTCATTATCCTTGCTGGAATTTTGACTATTAGTCAGCTATCTGAGGCATGCCTCCAGTTTGTACACCCCCACCCTCCTCACAGTCCCCACCACCTAGCTCTCCTTGCGACTGCACTAATCTTTTGCAGCCCTGCATGACGAATTGATTTTCAGACCTGATTGTCATGGCTGTTGTGCAAGACAGAGAACAAACAAGAACACAAGAAATTAAGAGCAGGGGTGGGCCATCAGGCCCTTCAAGCCTGCTTCACTATTTCATACGATCATGGCTGATCTATGCTCGCTATTAGAAGTTTCTACATATCTGAGTTTTAAATGACCACACCCCCACCCTCACGTTCTCTTGTAGTTATGTCCCCTTGTTCGAGACTCTCCCACTGTGAAAACATCCTAACGTCTACTCTGTCAATCCCCTTAGGATCTTCCTTATTTGAATAAGGTCACCTGTTGTTGTTCTCAGCTCTAAGGAATACAGACCCAAGTGGTCTAGCCTCTCTTGATAGGATGACCAGTGGACTTCGATGGTGATGACCAGCTGTCAGGTGGCAGATAACGGAGGCACTGATTCCAGACCAGCCTGCAAGCTCTTTGGTCGCTCATGCTGTGAGTGGCTCCTTCAATTATTTCTAAATACAAGCTACTCCCGCATTAACGCCATTTGGGTTACAGAAATTCACCATTACAGAATTAACAAATCCCTAACCCAAAATTTGAGATATGGAATAAACTTTCACTCTGGAGGAATTTGTTTGCAAAAAAAATTAAATCAACACTTTTTTTCAATTCGCTTTTCTTGACATGCACAAATGATGAGGTTTCAAGGTACAGAAAATTGCAATATGGCCCATTTTCTTAGAATGCAACCGCCCAACCCATAGTGTGACGGTTACCTCTACCTCTAATCAGACATTTAAAAACAGATGAAAATAAATTTAAATAATACAAACGAAACAAACACTTTAAAATGTATCATTTACTTAAAATGTCTATAATTGATATTGCATTTCAATTTGTATTATTTATACTCTCATATTTTCCTATGACATAAGAAGTCATTCACCCCATTAGATCTAAAGTGGCTGACAGAGCAATCCCATCAATCCATTTCCCCTACCTATATCCCTGCAAACTATTCTCTTGTAAGCGCATCAACTCCTTCCACTCATCTGCACTAGGACAATGTACAGTAATTAATTAACCCACCAACCAGCATGTCTTTCTAATGTGGGAGAAAACCCAAGCAGTCATGAGAGGAACATCTAAACTCCACACAGACGGCCATGGAAATTGGGATCAAACCTGGGTTGCTGGAACAGAGAGGCAGCAGCACTACCTGCTCTTTCACTGCAGCAGCAAGTGCTGTTGAATGAAATTTTAAAACAAACTACCTTTTCAATCCAGTGACATGTAAAGCTGCAGGGAGGAATGTGAAATGTTTAAAGTCCTTCACCTCAGCACAACTGAGCTTCACTTCTCAATTCAATGCTAAATTTGGTGGCAGAGCAGGAGGTCTGATGTTCTGTCATCTGACCCACAATGTATTCCTGACCACTGTTGCATTGAGCAGCTGTGGATATTGGGGAATGTTGACCTGCCGGCTGGGCATCAACACTACCTGGGCTTATGTGATGTAGATGCGGTTATCCAGTAGAGGGTGCTACACACTAATATGATGTGTGCAGGAAAAGTTAAACTTGTTTTGTCAGTTTGAACCAGGTAAAGTGAACATCATAAAAAAATAAATTTGAAACTTTAGTATTATTGTGACTGGATGTTGTACTTGGGCTTGTTTCTTGAGTTCATTTACATACTCCTACAGATTTCCTTTATTGCCCAGTTTAATGATCAGTATATTCGCTTTACTCCAGGCAATTCATAATTAAACTTTCAATTGGTTATTTCCAAATTGTAGGGTGTGAGAGAGATTTGTGTGTTTAGCCTGTGTCCTGAATCTGGCTTTCATGAGGGGCCCAGTGACCCTCTTAATTACGGCTCAGATTGGGACAGCACACACAGAAAATCTCTTGTACAGCAGTGGTGAGTTTCTCAAACACGTTGGTTTATTTGGGCCCTGTTACAGTGTACACTAGGGAGCACTTTCAGAGCTCACTCCACTGAACCAAAAACTTTCCAGCAATTTAAAGTGTTCACCTTAGAATAGTTACATGCGGATTTCACAATAATTCCTTAGTAATGCACTTTTCTTTGCTATAATTGATCTTTGTTTTATCTCCACAGAAATTGTCTCTATCTGCGCCAGACAGATGGATCTTTGCTTTCCTTTGCCAGACAGCAGTTTCCCCCATTCTCTCTGCAATTGGGTGCTCTAATTTCTGGTCTTGTCCTTCTGTCTGACTCTGCTTACCTTACGATCAGTTCTCCTGCACTTCAATCCCTATTTGTTTATCTCTGCTCTAGCTAGCTATGCCTTGAAGTCTAAATGCTCCCTTCATCTAAAAGCTGTTCTGCTCTTCTAATGTGACCTTTAAGCTACCTCCACTATTGACCTATTTTTCCCATCATCCCTTTCCAGTTTGTATGACACTTTGAGTTGACTATATTACAAATTTCCCCAATTTTCGTTTTGATTCCTGGAAATTCCTTCTTCATGGGGAGTGGAAAGAACTGGGAAATATCTGTATAATAATGCAATTCAAGAAAGTTATTGCCCTTGTTTATGTTTAAATCCAAGTAAGATTTAAGGGGGGGAGGGGGATGGGAAGTGGAAGAGAATTTTTTCTTGTTCAGATGCCCAAGTTTGCATGAAGGGTGATACAGTAAAAAAAACTTGGCCTAGATTCTGATTCTGTAACAAGTTTGAAGCGTACAAAATACACTGGATCCAGATTTTCTAAATGTGTTCCATTTATTGACAGATTTCCTGTTGTATTATAGTGCAATAACAGAAAAGAATATAAATAGTGCACAATAGGAACCATGTCATTTTCTAATCTTTTTCTCCATTCCCAAACTGAAAACAAAATACTTGTCCAATTTTGGGTTTTTTTTTCCTTTGCCACAGGAAAGGGTTTCCAGGGGAAAGTTTTTTGAGGAGGTGAAAGTGGGGAGGAAGAAACCGATATCTCAGTAGATATTGTTTAAAATCAAGAATGGCCATCTTGCCTGCAAAATTTAGTTCATGATGCAGTAGAAAATCTTCCCCATCCTAGATACTTGGTGTCATCTGATTTAATCTCTAGCTTTTTTTGAGCTCTTGCAAATTGATTTAATTAACATTAAAGTTTAAGCAACTAAAGTCACAACAACCTGTCAGTGGGGCAGACTTGCATTCTTTACTACTTCCCTTTAGAAGTTTATACCAAATACAACATTTAATTTTTGCTCTACCTTAAACATTCTGTTAAGCTTACAGTAGCTTATTTCCTATGTGTTTTTAATAAGCTAGGTTTTTAAGTGAGACTTCCTCAAATATACATTTTTCTATAGAAAATGGTGAAATGTCAGAATTTGTCATGCTGAGGTTAATTGTAAAAAAACTGCATCACTCTGGATGGTAGGACTGGAGACTTTGAATCTCTCCACTGTTCTGATAAATAGTCTGATAAAGATGCTGCCTGACCTGCTGAGTACCTCCAGTATTTTCTGCATTTATTTCAGATTTCTAGCACGTGCAATGTTTGGCTTTTGACTTTTTTTTTGCCATAAACGTGACCTAAAAATAAAATTATTGAATGCTATTTGTCTTGAAATTTCACTGTTTAAGCATATAGAAATAAACTAAAGAAAGCTCACTGTGTTGAATTTGCAGGCAAATGGCATTGTGTACATTATGTAGTATGGAACCAGAAGTCTTGATTTCTGTTGGGATGAATCAATATGATTACAGTAATATAAAATGACATTTATAATTAGTGTTTCAATTTTTCTTTGTCTTTAAACATACTGCACAGAGGGAGAAATTACCTGTTATTCTCTCTTTTACATTTTGCTGCTCAGGATGAGGGATCCTTCCATCTAAAAGACGCAGCCAAGAATCTGCTGAAGGGCCTGGGTAGTCAAATTGCCTCATCACTCAGTTGGCGAGACATGTGGACTTTTGTGGTAAAGAAAGGAGGTGTAGTATATGCATATTTGTGAGACAACTTCCATTTTTACTTGAATAATCAAACATACCGAAAGTAGTAAAATGGAGAAATAAACAATATTTTCTTTAAGGTAGTAAGAACTTATAATACTAGGAACTGCAGAAGATTTCTACTTTGGATCCCATTGTCTTCAATGGCTTATTAGTAGCAGAGATCAGGGGGCTTTGCACACTCTTGCAGTTAATAAGTGCAGTAAAGGTGGATGTCAAACTGATTTATTTGAAATCCTGACAATGTTCAATTTTATTTTCAGGTCAAGTATATGGTGAAAAACATTCAAAATCTCCTGCCTTGGCCACTTGGGGTGATCCTGTTTTATTGAAGACTGAAGTTCAGTTAACCTCGACTGAAGGTGAATTTTTAGTGTCTGTCTTTTTTTTAAAATGTGGGTCAATTTAATCTGAGCTCTGCAGTATATTACGATCATTATTCAGCCTCCACTCTCTCGTTAAACACCATACCTTTTATACAATTTTAAGTAGGTGTTTCGTGAAGCTGCATGTACTGTATGTCTTTTATATTTTGGAAAAATGAAAAAAAATTGAGATGGCAAACTAATAAGCCGCATAAGATCTTAGCTGACATCTAAGCTAGGTTGAACTCAATCTTACCATGCCACCCTGTTCCCAGCAGAAGTTACCAGAAAACATGGAAACCCACCTTAAAATCCTTTACCCTTACTAATATACATTTTAAGATGTTTCCAGATGTAGCTGTAGAATATGAAATGACCCCTACTTGGTTAAGAGTATGTGGTTAGAAAAACGTTCAAAGCTATAATTAGCAGATTTTGATGGAAATAAATGACAAATACTCCAAACTAATTCCTTTGGTTTGGGAAGTCACAAAAAGTCAAGTGTCTGCTAAAGGTTTGCATTTCTTCTGAAGATGCTGAGTGCCACTGGGCAGACACAGATGCCAATCGAAGGAGGAAGACTTTCTGCAGCAAAGTGGAAGGATATGGGAGCATCTGCAGCTGTAAGGATCCAGCACCTATTGAATTTAACCCGGAGCCCGTAAGTTTCTCTTTTTTTTTCCCCCTTAAACTGTTCTATCACTTGGTACTTAACAATATTTTCAGTCAATTGATTTCAAGTGGCTGCTACGTTATAATAGACGTGATAAGATAACAGTTCTGGCAACATATGTTCTAAACTGATAGTGTTATACTGTTAACTGATTTAAATCTTCTAAAATGTTTATCTTAACGTTTAATTGTGTGTGTGGTCATCCCTGCCATTGATTCAATATGGTGCTCCAGAACATTCCCCACCAATGTGTGTCAACTGATTATTTTGCTGAAGGATCTTTACTATTTCATTCTCCTGAAAAGAGATTCATTTGAGAATATGACAGGAATATGCTCATGATGCTGTGTATGATTGATGAATCATGAAAGTGACTTGAAACAACTTGTATCTTTTGTTTTATCTTTTCCTTTATCTTCCCATGCCTTTACTACCTTTTGTGGATTTTAGAGGTACTTGCCACAGCTGAACAACATATCATAGGGAATTGTGAAACACGAACCAAATTTCTGTACCCTACCCCCATTATATGAAATTATAATAGGGTTTAATCATCATTTTACAAAAGAAATGGATGAGCTTAGATGGGCATCTTGGTCAGCATGGACAAGTTGGGCTGAAGGACCTGTTTCTTTGCTGTGTTACTCTAACAAAATGGAAAAACTAGGATTTTAAAAAATGGGAAGCTCTGTTGCCACAAACTACAATTTCAGGGTTTGTGTTCTTATTTGGCACTTGTTTTACAACACTTTAGTTATAAAATACTTGGATGATATGTTGTAAGCCTTGTTAAAGACCTTCTGGCTTGTGTGATGCTGCTTTGATACCCTTGGTCATGTTGCTCTTTGTCTGTACAAATTGGAGACCAAATGTGTTCTCTAAAGGCCAAAACATTTGCTAGCAGTTATTTTGATGGCATAGTTGAATGATTGTACTTGCTGGGTCAGATTAACATTGAGATGGTTCAATCAGCTGGTCAGCTACAGGGAGTGCTTGAAATATGCCAAAAACTATTTTTTTTAAAGAAACAATGAATGTTGTTTTGTTGAATGACGTGCAAACCATCTGGCAAAGTTATAGATGTAATGATTTGTAGTTAAGGGAAATTTGAATTTTATTACAATTCAAGTATCGCACAAATTCCAATTCTTTTTGTAGTTGTCACCTCCATTACCAGGATAACAGAATATTATGTTTACTTTAACAGTTAAAGGATAACAAAGTTTATGATGTCCCAGTGGCAGTGATAGCAGGGAACAGGCCTAACTACCTTTACAGGTGAGATTGGTTACAGTTTGTGTGGGTTACGCTGATGTAAATTAGTTTGTTAATGTTAACTTGAGTATTTTCAGCATGTCCTTATTTCACTGTCTGTTGCCATGTTAAGGATACACTTGGAATTCTATGGTTCCTGCTTGTATTCAGTTCTGTATCATCCTGCTCCATGGCTACCTGGCTAACAACTGGTCTAGAGGTTTGCAATTCTTAAGAATATAAAGATTGACATCCCATCGAAGACCATTTGACTGAATGGTCAGAATATTTATATCTGAATCAGAGAGCACAAAAGGGAGACTTTCTCAAGGATTATATAATTCATGAAGATTTAATGAGATGGTGGGAGAATCTCTCTGCTTGAGAGTCAATGATGGGAGAGGGGTCATCAATTTTAAAATGCCTCTGGAATCGCTTTATGCATAACTCTCTTGCAGCTTGGAATGTTTTGGCATGAGAAATGGGGCAGATGATGGAAAATCTTGTGGCACTAGAAGTAGAAGATTCTGGGCTATGGGCACAAAATAACAGCAGCTAGTTGTTGGACTGCCTTGGCTGCAAACCAGGCCCAACAGGCAGGCTTGTGTACTGTGAACTTTAGTAGATCTAAAATAAAATCGTATGAAATGTTTTCATTTTTGATTGATTTTTATGGTGCCTGAGATTTTAACATATCTGATTGGGGGGAGGGGGGAGGGGAGGGGGTGACAAAGTGAATGTGCATTTTGAATGTAGCTTTTCTTTTCCACAGGATGTTGCGTTCATTACTGTCTGCACAAGGTGTGAATCCAGAGAAGATCATCGTCTTCATTGATGGTTACTATGAAGTGAGAATTTACTGGCACTCTTTATTGTAAAAAGGTTGCTGTATAAAAATCAAATCCTCTGAAAATGTATTAAAATCCAAATTACTTATTTCTTTCCCTTGTCTGTATGACAGAGATAAATTTAACAGCATTGAAAATCACCTGTGACTCTTCAGGAGATAAATACTAATATATGTGTAAATTCAAATGAAATCTAAATCATTTGAGATGTAATATTAGAAACATAATTAGAATCCTGTTGTGCTCATCCTAAAGAAGTGTGAATAACCAAAGGTGTTTTAGTTATACGTGTTTCTTTCTCACCATTGGTTACAACATCTCTTTCAAAACCATACCCAGGGTTCAATATCGAAACTGGAGTGTCCAAAAATTTCAGGTTAGGGTTCAGAAGAGTTCTAATGTGTCAGATATGGTATTTTCTTCAGGTTTAAAAATAAAATGAAGATGATATTATTTCAAGTAAATCTGTGCTTTAATATTCAATGTTTTTTCCTTTTTAGGAGCCAATGGATGTGGTAGAACTCTTTGGCCTAAAAGGTGTTCAACATACTCCCATTAGTATTAAAAATGCTCGAGTCTCACAGGTATCAATTTTAAGATTTAGTAGTCTGCTTACCTTTTCGGATTTTGCTACTTTCATCCTCTACTAGCAATCCAACTGGAATTCTTTTCCATCAATGTTTCCTGATTTTAATAGTTCAAAAAATGTAAACAATGATATGTTAGAATCTAATCTGCATGTGCTGATGAACAAAGGACACTTGTACGTGGGTCAGAACATTTACAAACACACTGTTGTAAAGTAACTGTATTTGTTAGTTTTTGACTTGATATCTATAAACAGGGTGGGCTTTCCCTTAACCTTGCTCTGGGTTTGCATTTCTTTGTAACTGCTTTTTTCCTTCTTTACAGCACTACAAAGCCAGTTTGACAGCCACATTCAATTTACATCCGGTAAGTAGTGAAACCATTCTATGAGATTCTTCTAAAATGTAAACCACTTTGACCCTCTTAGGACCTAATCTTGCAGGTATATGTTGATTATTCCAAATGGAATTTCTATTTAAGTGGAATCCAGTATGTGCAATGTCAAAGGCTAAAGTCCTGAAGTTACTGACAGATTTGTAATGTAGAGGTTTTCTCCACCACTGCACTCTATTGGTGGAGCTCCATCTTGTTCCCATTCCCGGAGAACTACCTCTCAAATCCTGTGCTAGATTAGACCACTATCTTATTAAAATCAATGTGGGTAGTAGGCTTGTTAATAAGTCAAAGAGAGGGCAAAGTCTTTTTTTTTAATTCATGATTTTGTTTTTGTTTAATGTTTTAAGTGTTTTCAGCAAATTTTTTAAAAAAATGTTTGTGGTAATGTTTCATCTTTAGTAGCTTTCCAAAGGTGACATTTTAAATATTCATAGTTGTACAGCACAGAAACATGCCCTTTGGCCCAACTCCTCCATGCTGACCAAGCTGCCTATCTACGCTCATTCCATTTGCTTGCATTTGGCCCATGTTCCTCTGAACCTTTCTTATCCATGTACCCGTACAAATGTCTTTTAAATGTTGTAATTGTACCTGCCTGTACCACCTCCTCTGGCAGCTCTTTCCACACAGCCACCACACTTTGTTTTTGCGGGATAGGGGGTTCCGAGAATTTGCTGTTCAGATCTGATTTTAAATCTTACCCCTCTCACCTTTAAATCTATGCCCTCGTTTTAGACTTCCCTATCCTAGAAAAACGACTATGCCTCTCATAATTTTATAAACCTCCAAGGTCATCACTCAACCTCCTTCGTTCCAGGGAAAACGGTCATAGCCTATCCCTCTTGATCCTTATTCAAGCCTTCCAGTCCAGGCAACATTCCTGTGAATCTTTTCTGTACCCCCACTAGCTTAATCACATCCTTCCTATAGTGTGGCAGCCAGAACTGCACATAATACTCCAAGTGTGGTCTAACCAACAATTTGTACAACTATAACATGACATTCCAGTTCCTATACCCAATACCTCAGCAGATGAAGACAAGCATTCTGAACTCCTTCACCACTCTGTCTCCCTGTGTTGCTACTCTCAGGGAATGAAAGGCCAAAAAAAAGCCCAAACTGTTGGAAGAACTTATCTATGGCGGGAGGAGGAACCTGTTTGAAGGGAAAGGAATGAATAGTAAGTGGGAGGCTTTTAAGAGTGTGGTATCAAGAGTCCAGGAGTAGTGTGTTCCTGTTAGGGTGAAGGGTAAACCTGGCAAGTTTAGGGAGCCTTGGATGACTAGGGATATTGAGGCTCTGGTCAAGAGAAAAAAGGAAGCACAGATTGGGTTTTGGATTTCGGGGACCAGTGAATCCCTTGATGGCGATTAAAAAGAGTAAGAATACTCTTAAAGGGGAAAGTAAGATGGTGATTGGGGAGTGAGTAGGTCCCCTTGGAGATCAGCAGGCCCACCTATGTTTCGAGCCACAGGAGATGGGTGGGATTTTTAACGAATGTTTCTCCTCCGTGTTTACTGGGAGAAAATCATGGTTGCTCGAGATAAGGGAAATAAATGGAGATGTTTTTGAGGGCATTCATATTATCAGGGAGGAGGTATTTGCAGCCTTACAGCGCATTAAGGCGGATAAATCTCAGGGACTGACTGAGTGCATCTTTGGACTTTGTGCAAGGCTAGAGGAGAAATTGCAGAGGCCCTTGCGCAGAAATTTGCTTTGTCGTTAGCCGCTGGTGAAGTCCCCGAAGACTGGAAGGTGGCTAATGTTGTTCTGTTCTTTAAGAAGGGTAACAAAGACAAGCCAGGGAACTACAGGCCAGTCAGTTTAACATCAGTCGTGGGGAAGTTACGGCAGGAAATTCTGAGGGACAGGGCCTACCAGCATTTGGGAAAAACAGAGTAGGAGGAGTCAGCATGGCTTTGTGTCATGAACCTTTTAGAGGTAACTAAAAAGGTAGATGAGGGTAGGGCAGTGGATGTTGTCTGTTTGGACTTTAGCAGGGCCTTCGACAAGGTTCCATGGTAGGGTGGTCTGGAAGTTTAGGTCCATAGAATCCAGGGAGAACTAGCTAAATGGATGCAAAATTGGCTCAGAGGTAGGAAGCGGAGGGTGGTGGTTGAAGGGTTTTTTCTCAGAATGGAGGCTGGTGACTGGTGGTGTGCCACAGAGGTCGTTATTGGGATCTTTTGTTATTTGCTGTTTATGTAAATGACTTGCACGCAAATACACAAGGCTTGATCAGTAAATTTGCAGATGACACGTAATTAGGAGGTGGTGTTGATAGTGAAGAAGATTATCGTAGATTACAGGGGGATCTTGATCAGTTAGGGAAGTGGGCAGAGGAGTGGCAAATGGATTTCAATACAGAGAAGTGTGAGGTAATGCATTTTGGAAGGTCAAACCAGCGTAGGACTTGTACCCCTAGGTCCCTCTGTTCCATTACACTCCTTAGTGTCCTGCCATTCACAGTACAAGTGCATAGTTAGTTGAAAGCAGCGTCTCAGGTAGATAGGGTGGTTAAAAAAGGCATTTGACACACTGGCCTTCATCAGTCAGGGCACTTAGTATAGGAATTTGGACATTATGTTGCAGTTGTTTAAATCATTGGTGAGGCCAGACTTGGAGTACTGTGTACAGTTTTGGTCACCCTGTTAGAGGAAAGATGTGGTTAAGAAGTGCAGGAAAGATTTGAGATTCCAGGACTACAGGGCCTGAGTTATAGGGGGAAGTTGGCCAGGCTAGCTCTTTATTCCATGGAATGTAGGAGAATGAGGGGTGATCTTAAAATTGTGAGAGACTTGGATAGGGTGGATGGTAATGGTCTTTCCCTGGAATAGAGGAGCCCAAAACTGGGGGGGGGGGGGGGGGGGGGGGCAGGCCATAGGTTTAGGGTGAGAGAGGAAAGATGTAAAAGGGACCTGAGGGGCAAACTTTTCACACACAGGGTGGTGAGTATGCGGAACGAGCTGCCAGAGGAAGTGGTTGAGGCAGGTACAATAGTATCATTTAAGTACTTGGATAGGTACATAGAGGGACGGGGCTTGGAGAGATTTGGGCCGAATGTGGGAAATTGGGACTAGCTGGGTGGGCACCATAATCGGCATGGACTGTTTGGGCCGAAGGGCCTGTATCTGTGCTATCTTGCTCCATAACTCTACTGGAGCCTGGGCCTGATTCTTGTATATGCTTTAACTGTCTTGACTCCTCACCACCTAGCATTTTGCTTTCATCTCCACTGTCTGCCGTGCTATAGTGTCCACCAAAAAAAGCAACATCCCCCTTCCAACTATCTTAATGAATGAACAGAGTATGCTTCCCTCATGTAGAGAAAATTAATTGCTTGTATATTCTTCTAGTCCTGATTTGGCTTAATTTCCCATTAACAGACAGATTATCTTTTCAGTAAATAAAAATTGCAGCTATTGGAAATGTGAAATAAAAACAGAAATTGCTGGAAATGCTATACAGGCAAGGCAGACCTTCTGGTTTTTGATATGAAGTGTTACTTCTGTTTTTCTTCCCAGAGATGCTATCTGACCTGCTGAGTGTTTCCAGCACTTCCTACTTTTGACCTTATCAGCCCTAGATGATGATTGGTATTTGACTTGGTGTTTTAACCACTACAAAAAAAAACAATTTTTTAATATTTGCATTAAGGTAATTAATTTACCATTGCATAAAATTACATTGTTTATTTTTTGGAATGTATATATTTAGGATGCAAAGTTTGCTGTGGTACTTGAGGAGGACTTGGATATCTCAGTGGACTTTTTCAGGTGAGTACAATGGGTGGATTTTTTCCTGTTTCAAATGGAAAATGCAACCAAACTAAGCTTTGTTAGTTGCTTTATTTTGATTATTGATTGATTTTTAGACACACTTGTGATTTTTGTATTTTAAATCCCTATATATAAAAAAAATTCAAAACTTGTGTGCTTAACACCTAATTGATTAAAAAGCCAATAATTATTCTGTGGAAAACTTGAAATCCCTGTGGATTTCTTGCTAGTTACATTAGTCTTTATAAATTTGATGCAGGATTGGGTCAAATACTTGTTACTCATAATTAGCAAGTACTCTGGAACCTGTTTTCTTCTAGTTTTCTCAGTCAAACAACCCATTTACTTGAAGAAGATGAAAGTTTGTATTGCATATCTGCTTGGAATGATCAGGTAAGCCATTGCTAAACTGCATCTGGTCGAGTTCTAGTTTAACTAGATTGTGTGTACATTTGAATTGAGACTTTTGTTTTGCACCTGAGAGATATGCATCTGAAAATTAGGTGGAAGTCTAGTTTAATTTATCTGTCAAGGAATTCTTGATTTCAAATGGGGGAGAAAAACAGATTAAGTCGTAAATATTCTTGGAGGTACAAAGACCTTCCCTTCTAATTGGGTATTAGGCCATGTAAACCAAGCAGGTTCCCTATATTCTTGCTCCACCACATTTGAATCACATCCAGGACAGATGAAACTTAAAATTTTGCCCAGAAATTGGAAAAGGAGAAACTATTTTCTTCCCGGTCACTGTCCAGGGAAGTTTGGAATGTTGTAAATATTGTGCAAGGACAGGGTCACCCAGCTATTTAGCCTATGCATTCTTCCAAATCCCATGTGAAGGACAAGAGTGTTGCTTGTGTATCTGGAATTAGTCCCCATCAAAATGTTGATGTGTTCAGGAATTGAGGAATGGAAATTTGGGCAAGGAGATGGGTACAAACTACAGAAAACCATATTTATTAAAAAGATGAATTTATTATTGTATGTCCATCATTATTCCATTCTTTCATCTCACTACCTTCCCTCCAAGTGAAAAGCATTACCAAGCTAAAGGCCACCATTTCAGCTGTGTACAATGCTTCCCATTCACCCTCCCAACCCTGTCTCCACTGTATTTGTAGCTTTGAAACACCATTTAACTAGTTTATCTGTCATCTCGTAGCTTACCTCAACCACGATACTTTCAGCTTCACAATTCTTTTTCAAGCTTCAGTTTACTAGCTGACATTAGCTAAGAGAAAACTGTTTACAATGTTTTCTCCCATTTTGCCATCCTACCACAACCCAAAACATTCAACATGACCTTGATAAAAGTTCTCATTCCTCATTACAAATGCTGGCTTTTTTTCTGTTACTTCTGCACATTTGCTATGCCTGTTTTTCCCACGATTCCCCCGTTTAATTACAGTCAGACAAATTTCTTTCGTTCCTGCTTCACTCTAACTAATTCTTCTTTTACCCTCCCGTAGCCTTTCATGCTATGCTTGTTCATCACTCTTCATTCCAATCGTTCAGGTCTCTGGACTGCCCTTACTTCCACGCTGAGTTGTAAGCACTATCTCTCACAGTTGTTTCCCTTTCCACCCTACAGCATTGTACCATATCTCCCTCAAGGAGAGTCATGGTTTCCCAGGTGTCTACCTGTGTGTGTGTCTCTCGCTGTCTTCAATATTCTGATGTGGGAATGAAAGGACAAAGATGCATTTAAATGCAAAGATGGCCTGTGACTCGGATGGGAACTTGCAGATGTTAGTGTTCCTGTGCTTCGGCTATGTTTGTTCTTGTTGATGGTGAAAGTTTTTTTAAATGGGTGATGCTTTCATAGAGATTTGAGTTGATACAGTGCATCTAATAGATGGTACATACTAGAGTTGGATTGCATTGGTGGAAAGGGGAATGAATGGTTAGGCAGTGAGTCAGGTGACACCAACTGAGCTGCTTTGTCCTGGATTGTTGAGCTTCTTGAGTACTATTGGAGCTGCATTCATTGAGGCAGGAGGAGAGCATTTCACCACACTTGTGTCTTGAAGATGCTTGGAAGGCATTGCAGGCCAGTAGGTATGTGACTCATCACAGGGTATGCACATGGTCTTTTAATTGCGGTGTTTGTGGCTGGTTCAGATAACCTCAGCCTCCACAGGGTGATTCAGTGATGGTACTGGTGTTGAATGTAAGGGGAAATGGAATCTCTCTTGCCTTGCACTCCTGGGATGCAAATGGCATTTATCAGCTCAAACATGAATGTGACCAGATTTTGCTGCATGCAGCCATGGATTGCTTCGTTTTTCTGAGGAACTGCATATAAAGTTGAATTTCTGACCTTAGAAACACAGAAAACCTACAGCACAATTCAGGCCCTTCGGCCCACAAAGCTGTGCCGAATGTGTCCCTACCTTAGAGACCCATAGCCCTCTATTTTTTCTCAGCTCCATGTACCTATCCAAAAGTCTCTTAAAAGACCCTATCGTATCTGCCTCCACCACCATTGTCGATAGCCCATTACACGCACTCACCACTCTTTGAGTAAAAAAAAAACTTACCCCTGACATCTCCCCTATACCTACTCCCCAGCACCTTAAACCTATGTCCTCTTGTGGCAGCCATTTCAGCCCCAGGAAAAAGCCTCTGACTATCTACCCGATCAATGCCTCTCATCATCCTGTATACCTCTATCAGGTCCCCCCTCATCCTCCGTCGCTCCAGTGAGAAAAGGCTGAGTTCCCTCAACCTGCTTTCATAAGGCATGCTCCGCATTCTAGGCAGCATCCTTGTAAATCTCCTCTGCACCCTTTCTATGGCTTCCACATCCTTCCTGTAGTGAGGTGACCAGAAATGAGCACAGTATTCCAAGTGGGGTCTGACCAGGGTCCTATATAGCTGCAGTATTACCCCTTGGCTCCTAAATTCAATTCCACGGTTGATGAAGGACAATATATCATATGCCTTCTTAACCACAGAGTCAACCTGTGCAGTTGCTTTGAGCGTCCTATGGACCGGACCCCAAGATCCCTCTGATCCTCCACACTGCCTAGAGTCCTACCATTAATACTATACTCTGCTATCATATTTGACCTACCAAAATGAACCACTTCACACTTATCTGGGTTGAACTCCATCTACCATTTCTCAGCCCAGCTTTGCATCCTATCTATGTCCTGCTGTAACCTCTGACAGCCCTCCACACTATCCACAACACCTCCAACCTTTGTGTTATCTGCAAACTTCCTAACCCACCCCTCTGCTTCCTCATCCAGGTCGTTCATAAAAATCACAGAGTAAGGGTCCCAGAACAGATCCCTGAGGTACACCACTGGTCACCAACCTCCATGCAGAATACGATCCTTCAACAACCACTCTTTCCCTTCTGTGGGCCAGCCAGTTCTGGATCCAGATTGCAATGTCCCCTTGGATCCCATGCCTCCTTACTATCTCAAAAAGCCTTGCATGGGGTACCTTATCAAATGCCTTGCTGAAATCCATATACACTACATCTACTGCTCTCCCTTCATCGATGTGTTTAGTCACATCCTCAAAAAAAATTCAATCAGGCTCATAAGGCAGGACCTGTCCTTGACAAAGCCATGCTGACTATTCCTAATCATATTATACCTCTCCAAATGTTCATAAATCCTGCCTCTCAGAATCTTCTCCATCAACTTACCAACCACTGAGGTAAGGCTCACTGGTCTATAACTTCCTGGGCTATCTCTACTCCCTTTCTTGAATAAGGGAACAACATCCGTGACCCTCCAATCCTCTGGAACCTCTCCCATATCCATTGATGATGCAACGATCATCGCCAGAGGCTCCGCAATCTCCTCCCTCGCCTCCCACAGCAGCCTGTGGTGTATCTCATCTGGTCCCAGCGACATATCCAACTTGATGCTCTCCAAAAGCTCCAGCACCTCCTCTTTCTTAATATCTACTTGTTCAAGCTTTTCAGTCTGCTGCAAGTCATCACTGCAATCACTAAGAACCTTTTTCCACAGTGAATACTGAAGTAAAGTATTCATTAAGTACCTCTGCTATTTCCTCTGGATCCATACACACTTTCCCACTGTTACACTTGATAGGTCCTATTCTTTCACATCTTGTCCTCTTGCTCTTCACATATTTGTAGAATGCCTTGGGGTTTTCCTTAATCCTGCCCGCCAAGGCCTTCTCATGGCCCCTTTTGGCTCTCCTAATTTCCTCCTTAAGCTCCTTCCTGTTAGCCTTGTATTCTTCCAGATCTCTAACATTACCTAGCTCTCTGAACCTTTTGTAAGCTTTTCTTTTCCTTTTGACTAGATTTATTATAGCCTTTGTACACCATGGTTCCTGTATCCTAATGTAACTTCCCTCTCTCACTGGAACATGCCTATGCAGAACTCCACACAAATATCCCCTGAATATTTGCCACATTTCTTCTGTTCTTTTCCCTGAGAACATTTGTTCCCAATTTAAGCTTCCAATTTCCTGCCTGAGAGCCTCATAATTCCCTTTACTCCAACTAAACGCCTTTCTAGTCTGTCTGTTCCTACCTCTCTCCAGTGCTATCGTAAAGGAGATAGTGATCATAATCATCTCCAAAATGATCTCCCACTGAGAGATCTGTCACCTGACCATGTTCATTTCCCAATACCAAATCAAGCACAGCCTCTCCTCTTGTAGGCTTATCTACATATTGTGTCAAGAATCCTTCCTGAACACTTAACAAACTCCACCCCATCCAAACCCCTCACTGTCTGGAGATGCCCATCGATATTTGGGAAATTAAAATCTCCCATCACAACAACTCTGTTATTATCACACCTTTCTAGGATCTGCTTCTCTATCTGCTCCTCGATATCCCCGTTACTATTGGGTGGCCTATATAAAAAAAACACCCAGTAAAGTTATTGACCACTTCCCGTTCCTAACCTCCACCCACAGAGATTCCATAGACAGTCCCTCCATGACGTCCACCTTTTCTATAGCCGTGACACTATCTCTGATCAACAGTGCCACTCCCCCACGTCTTTTGCCTCCCTCCCTGTCCTTTCTGAAACATCTAAAACTCGGCACTTAAAGTAACCATTCCTGTCCCTGAGCCATCCAAGTCTCTATAATGGCCACCACATAGTAGCTCCAAGTATTTATCCAAGCTCTAAGCTCATCTGCCTTGTTCACTATACTCCTTGCGTTAAAATAGACACATCTCAAACCGTCTGTCTGAGCACGTCCCTTCTCTATCACCTGCCTATCCTCCCTCTCATATCGACTACAAGCTTTCTCTATTTGAGAGCCAAACACCTCTTCCCCAGTCTCTCCAGTTTGGATCCCACCCCCGCCAACAATTCTAGTTCAAACTCTCCCCAGTAGCCTTAGCAAACCTCCCCGCCAGGATGTTGGTCCCCCGGGATTCAAGCGCAATCCATCCTTTTTCTACAGGTCATACCTGCCCTAAAAGAGGCCCCAGTGATCCAGAAATCTGAATCCCTGCACCTCACTTCAATCCCTCAGCCACGCATTTAACCTCCTCCTCATTCTATTCCTATACTCACTGTCGCGTGGCACAGGCAGTAATCCTGAACTTACTACCTTTGCGGTCCTGCTTTTCAACTTCCTTCCTAACTCCCTATAGTCTTTTTTCAGGACCTCTTCCCTTTTCCATAGAACCATAGAAAAACTACAGCACAGAAAACAGGCCATTCGGCCTTTCTAGTCTGTGCCGAAACGTTATTCGGCTAGTCCCTTTTACCTGCCCCCAGCCCATACCCCTCCCGACCTCTCTCGTCCATGTACCTATCCAATTTACTCTTAAAAGTTAAGAGCGAGCCCGCATTTACCACATCAGATGGTAGCCCATTCCACACTCCCACCACTCCTACCTATGTCGTTGGTACCAATATGTACCACGACCTCTGGCTGTTCTCTCTCCCTCTGCAGGATATCTTGGATGCGATCTGAAACATCCCGGACCCTGGCACCTGGGAGGCAAACTACCATCTGAGTTTCCTTCCTGCGTCCACAGAATTGCCTGTCTGCCCCCCTACCTATTGAGTCCCCTATCACTACTGCCCTCCTCTCTCCTTTCCTACCCTTCTGAGCCACAGGGCCGGACTCTGTGCCAGCGGCACTGCCACTGTTGCTTCCCCCAGCTAGGCTGTCTCCCCCAACAGTACTCAAGCAGGAGTACTTATTGTCAAGGGGCACACTAGCACATTGCCGTTTGAATGCCCTGAAGTATATTCTGCAGTTGAAATTATTGTTCCAACATCCCAAATACATTTCTTTTGTACAAGGTATGCCTTCAGCCACAAATGGGTACTTTTGGTTGGTTCCCATTGATTTCAGGTTTACTAGGTTTCTTTGATGCCATGCATACCACCTCTTGAATTCAGCTGTTTTGATGACTTTTGAACTAGTTTTCAGTGTTCTGGTGGAGCCCAAATTGTGTATCAGTGAACAGGTAATTGGTGGATAAATGCTTGATAGAAGTGTTGATGACACTAAATGGATAGATAGCGCGGTAATTTAGCTATAATTTAATAAGTGAAAAACTGATGCTGGAAATCTGTAATAAAAGCAGAAAATAGTGGGTGTGCTGGTAATGCTGATTATTTTAGCTGGATAGATTTGTGGACAGCACCCACCAGGACAAATATTCATATTCACTGCAGTAGCTTGGCTAGAGGAATGGCAAGTCTTAGACCTGTATGAACAAGTGTTGTTATGTCCTATAACATTCATAGTATTTATGCTGTCAGTTGATTCATGTATAGTGAATCAGATTAGCATCTGTCATGGAGAGGATCATAGAAGAGGCTGGGATGGATTGTTACTGGCTTTCTGACTAAAAATGATGGTTGCTTACTGCCTCAGCTGTGTTTCATGCATTCATCTACTCTACTGTTATTGGGCAATCACTACCTCCCCATTAGATGAGATCTGTTTGAAATGAGACTAATTGGCTCATCTGTGTTGGCACATTTGGAATCCTGTGCTACAACTGTGCATCATCAACTGGCTAAGGGTAGAACTAATGACTTTTCCATTGTAAATATTTCTTCAATATTAAATTAAAAATTGAGATAATTTACAGATTTTGCAAAGGTAAATGGAGAAAGTTGCCAACACTTCAGTTTTTAAGCATTTTGATGCATGTATGTTCTCACTTCATGATTGATTTGCTTGCTTCTCCACAGATTATTTGATAATGATGCTGTTATCAGACCAGCATTGCTTTCTGATTACTTGCTGTTCTCCATGGTTGAGAATGAGTGATACTATTTTACTGACTTTCCATGTAAACCTTAGGGCTATGAGCACACAGCAGAGGACATTGCTCTGCTTTATCGAGTGGAGAGTATGCCCGGGCTTGGCTGGGTTTTAAAGAAGAGCCTTTATAAAGATGAACTGGAGCCAAAGTGGCCAACACCAGAAAAGGTAAAGTTGTTTTAATTCCTAGTCTATTTAATTCAATGTTGCTTTTAGAAACATAGAACAATTACAGCACAATTCAGGCCCTTCGGCCCACACAGCTGTGCCGAACATGTCCCTACCCTAGAAATTACTAGGCTTACCCATAGCCCTCTATTTTACTCAGCTCCATATACCTATCTAACAGTCTCTTGAAAGACCCTATCGTATCAGCCTCCACCACCGTTTCCGGCAGCCCATTCCACACACTGACCACTCTCTGAGTAAAAAAAACTTACCCCTGACATCTCCTCTAATATCTACTCCCCAGCACCTTAAACCTATGTCCTCTTGTGGCCACCAATTCAGCCCTGGGGAAAAGCCTCTGACTATTTACCCTATCAATACCTCTCATCATCTTATATACCTCAATCAGGTCCCCCCTCATCCTCCATCTCTCCAAGGAGAAAAGACTGAGTTCCCTCAACCTGCTTTCATAAGGCATGCTCTGCATTCCAGGCAGCATCCTTATAAACCTCCTCTGCACCCTCGCTATGGCTTCCACATCCTTCCTGTAGTGAGGTGACCAAAACTGAGCACAATACTCCAAGTGGGGTCTGACCAGGGACCTATATAGCTGCAACAATACCTCACGGCTCCTAAATTCACTTCCCTGATTGATGAAGGACAATACACCATATGCCTTCTTAACCACAGAGTCAACCTGCGCAGCCACTTTGAGCGTCCTAGGGACTCAGACCCCAAGGTGCCTCTGATCCCCCACATTGCCAAGAGTCCTACCATTAATACTATATTCCGCCAACATATTTGACCTACCAAAATGAACCACTTCACACTTATCTGGGTTGAACTGCATCTGCCACTTCTCAGCCCGACTCTGCATCATATCTATGTCCCTCTGTAACCTCTGACAGCCCTCCAAACTATCCACAACACCCCCAACCTTCGTGTCATCCGCAAACTTACTAACCCACCCCTCCACTTCCTCATCCAGGTCGTTCATAAAAATCACAAATAGTAAGAGTCCCAGTACAGATCCCTGAGGTACACCACTGGTCACCGACCTCCACTCAGAATACGACCCTTCAACAACCACTCTCTGCCTTCTGTGGGCCAGCCAGTTCTGGATCCACACTGCAATGTCCCCTTGGATCCCATGTCTCCTCACCTTTTCCAGAAGCCTTGCATGGGGTACCTTATCAAATGCCTTGCTGAAATCCATATACACTACATCTACTGCTCTCCCTTCATCGATGTGTTTAGTCACATCCTCAAAAAAAATTCAATCAGGCTCATAAGGCAGGACCTGTCCTTGACAAAGCCATGCTGACTATTCCTAATCATATTATACCTCTCCAAATGTTCATAAATCCTGCCTCTCAGGATCTTCTCCATCAACTTACCAACCACTGAGGTAAGACTCACTGGTCTATAACTTCCTGGGCTATCTCTACTCCCTTTCTTGAATAAGGGAACGACATCTGTGACCCTCCAATCCTCTGGAACCTCTCCCATCTCCATTGATGATGCAACGATCGTCGCCAGAGGCTCCGCAATCTCCTCCCTCGCCTCCCACAGCAGCCTGTGGTGTACCTCATCTGGTCCCGGCGACATATCCAACTTGATGCTCTCCAAAAGCTCCAGCACCTCCTCTTTCTTAATATCTACTTGTTCAAGCTTTTCAGTCTGCTGCAAGTCATCACTACAATCACTAAGAACCTTTTCCACAGTGAATACTGAAGTAAAGTATTCATTAAGTACCTCTGCTATTTCCTCTGGATCCATACACACTTTCCCATTGTTACACTTGATAGGTCCTATTCTTTCACGTCTTATCCTCTTACTCTGGGGTACATCTCATCTGGTCTCGGTGTGCATTATTCTAACAGCTATTTCCATTTGCCTTTAATGATCATTTTGAGTATATCAGTGTGACAAACTGAATGACTTTTGTTCTCTCCCCTCTTTTTTTTCACTTTTTTCTTGCCATGAACTGTAGAAAATTTATCTTAAATGTGTATGCTGCATGTTTCCTATTGGGTTTCTGTACAGTTGTGGAACTGTACAGTAATTACTTAAAGACAAATTTTTAAAATTTGTAATGGAGATGAGAGAGATGAAACGTAAAAAGAATGCGGGAAGAACACGTCCAATTTAAAGAATTTTTTTTTTCTCCAATTCCTATTGTCTTTGCAATAAGGTGGCAACTCAGAGAATGAGCATTTAAATGGATTTTCTGTCTTCAGCAGTCAATGTATTTGGGTTTAGACTATCAGAAAACTGATTTTTCTCTTACCTTGGACCAATTCATTTGCATTCTACAGCTAAGGAATAATTAAAAGAAACCATAATAACCTAGTTAAAAAAACTCTAAGTTGGCACGTTTGGATTAACCAGGATATGATTTCAAGAGTGGAACAATAGTTATTACTGCTGAATTGAAAGAGTTAGTGCAAATCCTTGACCTATTGAGCGTAGTTGTAAGTGGTTGATTATGGGAATTTTGCTATCTGAGAAGCATTGCCTTTGAGGATTGTTTAAATACAATATTGTGGTCACAGTGTGTCAGAGGTTATAACAATCAAAGCTGTATGCAAGATATCGCTGAGAAGTCTTAGTTTTAAAAATGAATGGGATGCATGTTCATTCTCATAGATGGAAAACAGCTTGTCAAAATCTGTGCTATCCGGAATTGCAGGGTAGGCCTGGGTGACAGAACCAGAATGCTCATAACATTGGCATCTTGCCATCTAGTGGGTGAATATACTGACAATTGCTGTCCAAATTCAAGACACTGCAAACTATTAATACAATAAATGCCACTGGTGTAATCCAGAAATTTTATATTTTATATATCTATAAGCTTTTTTATATATATAAAAAAGATATGAACAGTATTTATTTCCAAGTCTTTCTGTCAACACAATTACTTTGAGTTAAGTGATTTTTTAAAAAAATATTTAAATCCTTAATTCTGTCCAGCAAATCTTGCAGTTCTTTGTTTGACTCTGTCTGCAGTGCCTCAAATTAAAAGACATTGTCCTTCATACTATATCATTGCCTGGTTCCTTACCATCCCTAACTTTCGACATTACAAAATTCTTTTTTGCTCTATTGTAATAAGTGTTCTCACTATTGTAGTTTAGTGGTTTGCCTTTGATCAGAATTTTAAGTCAACCAGACATTTCAATATAATGGCTAATCTAGCAGTATGTATTCTGATAATTGGTTCACCTCCTTGTGGTTTCCCCCACTCATCTACAAGGGCTTTCCAGAATCATTGATGATCAAGCCAAGTGTGTTATTTATTGCTGAAACACACATGGCTGGATTATACAAGGCAGATAGATTAGGCTGCCCTCATTCACCTG